>NC_092350.1:90919557-91219557 GCF_963676685.1 Mytilus edulis
ATCTACATGGTCTTGATAACATAACAGCTGATGGACATAGTGGTTTTGAGTTAATAGAAAAACTTATTAAAGGTATTGAAAATGAAGATATCATATCCCGGGAAAAGAAAAATGAACTTATCCAACAACTGAAATCGGGCAAGGAATATTTGAAAGGTGACTATAAATTACACATATCTCCCAACTCAGATTGTGCTGACCACTGTATTAAATGGGGCCTTAGTGACCCCAAAGTGCCAAATTATCAGTCAAAGTGTGACCATGACCATTTAATCAAATGTGACAGATGTAACAATATATCGTCCGTTTTAATTAAGGTATCAAACTTGCCATTTGGTTCTGATGACAAAACTGAGTTGAAACTTGCACTTGATCAAATAGAAAACTGGAAATGCCATATAATGAGAACTGTCAACCAAGACCTTGCCAGAACTGACATGTTTGATAATATGAGTGAATGTCAAGCAGTGATGGTGATTGATTGGGCAATGAAATTCCTCCCTTGCTCACACAGAGAAAAACAGTCAGATTGGTTTGGCCAAAAGGGATTATCATGGCATGTTGCAGTGTGCATCTATAAGGAGAAGAAGGATGATCAAGTTAATTTGAAGGTAATTTTAATCAGATTTTGCAATGTACTGAACATTTTTTTTATGGCCCCGTTTAAATTGATGGTGCCATATAGTTTTACCCTTATCCAACACTCTGCAATAAACCTTCAAATTTGAGCTTAGTTCCTCAGCTGATTTTTTTCTATAATTTAGAATTTCGAGACTTTTGAAATTTGTTGAAATAACTGAACTCATCACAGTTACTTTTTTTCTATACACCTTCAGATTTTGAGCTGATTTTTTAGACTACTTTTATGTTTGTGTACACATGTGTTGTTGAAAATGCATTTCTTTCAAATTTTTGAGAGGCAGCCATTTGTGTACTTTTATTTTATAAAAAAAAAGGATCATCCATGACAGACACTACTTAAAAATTCTGCTTGCATTGCTTTTCAAAATATTATTTTTGTAAATTGTAAGCATCTATTTTTTTTTTTCAAACCTGTTTTTATGTAAAAATGTATGTGTGACAATTTCTGGCTTGAAACGTACATATTACAAATGATTATAAAACTTTAGTTCAACACTTTCCATTCATAAATATCCACATCTACTCCTAGACCAGTGATGTTTAAGATTTCTACCATTCTATATAGCAAAATATTGAGCACTGAAATTTTACTCAAAGGAGAAAGGAAGGCTACTTCACACTTAGTGCATGCAACTTTCAACATCTATTTAAAGAATTAAATTAAAAATTGTAAGAATGACAATAATAAAGTAATTACTGTAAACCAACTTATTTTTGCGGATACTTTATTTTGTGTTTTACCCTTTCTTGACCGCCTTATTTTTCTACTCGCGAAAGTCGTGAAAATAAATCGCTCGCGAAAATAAGTTGGTTTACAGTATTCATATTTCATATTTTTTAATGAAGTCTTTTTCTTTCAGCACCAAACATTTGTTCATATTTTGGAAAGTGCAAGCAAGCAAGATTGGATTGCTGTAGCAGCTTTCATCAGACATACACTGAGTGAAATTAGTGTTCAGATAGGACATCTCAAAGAAGTGTTTCTGAGGTCTGACAATGCTGGTTGTTACCACTGTGGCAATTTATGGATAGCTTTAAATTGCATTTCCCAACAAACAGGTAATGATTTAAAATGCATTCAACCTAGTAATAAAAAAATATGACATGACTGCCAATGAGATATTTATCCCTCAACGACAAATATAAAAAAGAAGATGTGGTATAATTGCCAATGAGACAATTACCTACAAAAAGACCAAAATGACACAAACATTAACAACTATAGGTCACCATACGGCCTGCAACAATGAGCAAAGCCCATACCGCATATAGTCAGCTATAAAAGGCCCCAATTAGACAATGTAAAACAATTCAAACAAGAAAACTAACGGCCTTATTTATGTAATAAAATGACCAAACAACAAAGATAAATATTCATATGGTTACTGGTCACCATATGAGCTTTAACAATATTCATAACTATAAAAATTTAAAGAAAGCGCATCAAAAACTAGAAATGAAATTATTCATAAAAGAAATCTGACACCTAGAATGATTGTAAGTTGTACATGTCTAGCGGGCAGATGTCATCTGACCTTGACCTCATTTTCATGGTTCAGTGGTCAAAGTAAAGTTTTTGAGTTTTGGTCTTTTTATCTAATATTATTTGCCAAAGGTCAACTATATTTGGTGAATGGAAGTATTTTATGATCTATATGTCAGTCTCGCAGGTTTTATTTGACCATGACCTCAATTTCACGGTTCATTGCACAGTGTTATGTTTTTGTGTCTTGATCTTTTTGTCTTAAACCAAAGTAATAGGTCATGTATATTTGTTGTATGGAAGCATTGTTAGCTGAACATGTCTGTCTGGCATGGTTAATATGACCTTGACCTCATTTTAAGGGTTCATTGGTCTTTGTCAGCTATCTTGGTTAATGTTAAGCTTATGTAACAGTTGTAATAAAGCTTAAAACTTAGGACTATCAACATAATATCAATGATTAGTAAAGAAGGCGTGACATTTCAGTGTGTGCACTCTTGTTATTTTTTTCTCAAGAACTTCAGAAATTTCAAATATGTCTTTGTATTGCAGGTATCAAAATAAAACGATATGACTACAGTGAGGCACAATCAGGAAAATCCTACTGTGATGCTAAAATTGCACATCTTCGACAGAAGATTAGAATGTATGTAGCAAATGGCAACAATGTTACAACAGCAGAGGAAATGAAGCAGGCTATAGATGAAGGATTAGGAGTTGCAGGATGTCAAGTGGCTGTAGTTGATGTGAATGCAGATCAGTCAGAGTTGCAAAAAGTGAAACACAAGTGGAGCGGTATAAACTCAATAACCAACCTGGAAGTGCATGAACATTCAATTACCCAATATAAAGCCTACAACATAGGCAATGGTAAATTAGTAGACAATGTCAACTCCTTATGCTCAACAGATTTATCCCAGGCATTGCCAAATCTTACTATAATTCAACCTTTCACAACACCAAAAGCCCATACTGGCAATATTTCAAAGCCAAAGGAAAACTCCGTCCAATCATCAGAATTAGCAAGCAGAAATTTTGTATGCACAGAGACAGGATGCATTTGTTCTTTCAAATCTTTTTCTGATTTTCAAAGACACAGAGACTTTGAAAAACATGTATACAAACTTGAAAAGATGTCAACGTACGATCACATCAGAATAAAATGGGCTGAGCAATGCAACCAAGAGAACATTGCCCTTTCTCTTAGCAGGACTTCAGTTTCTGGCAGTTCGACAAACTCTCCCATTCATCAAGGTTGGGCACTGAAGAAGGATAAAAAAGTGGTGCGATTTTCTAATGCAGTGAAGAACTATCTAGAAAATATTTTTGTTGAAGGAGATAGAACAGGTAAAAAAGCAAATCCGAATGTTGTTGCTAAAAAGATGAAGACTGCCAGGAATGAAGATGGTGAAAGACTATTTGCTCTAGAACAGTGTTTACAGCCAAGTCAGATAATGTCTTATTTCTCAAGATTGGCTTTATTAACCAGAACAGGAAAGAAGGTTGGCCGAACTGTAAGAATTGCTGATGCTTATGTTGATGATGACAATTTAGTTGACATTTTAAATGATATTGAGATGGACCATGTCAGAGAGCAAATTAGTTAAATTGTATTTAACTTTACCTTCATTTGCATATGTATGACAGATTTTGCGTTTTGTTTAGTTCATAATGAGGCAAATATTCTGAACTTGTTATAATTTGTGCTATTACTAAATACTAACATGACAACATCATAATCATATATATACAGAATACTGCATGTCAAGGAATCTTGAGAACTAAGGACCCAACATGAGGGTTTTAAATTTTTTAATTTATTCTTATTTCGTCTAGTTCTATTTTATATCAATATAAATATATATAAATAAACCCTTGCATGTTGCAGAACAAATATGTCAAACGTATATTTGATGTCACTTTTAACATGTTAAAAAAGGTCATTTAAGACTAGATTTTTGTCTTCTTTTCAAAATGAATTTGATCAAGCATTGGTTGCTAAGGAATAACTTTTGTTGTTGTTAAATTGATATCATATCCCCCTCTTTGGTTGTTTAAAGAGAAAAAAATGGTTGTAATGAAATTTTTAGAACATGACAGTGTCAGATACTACTATAATAGTTAATGTAGGTCTCAGAACAATAATTATCTGGTATAAGAAGTAAGGTAACACCAAAAATGAAAAATTTTGAAAATATCTTCCTTTATTTGTTAATACATGTATGCATACAACTGTTTGTCAGTTATAAGTATGGGGGTGTTGAGGACCCATCACAATATTTTTAATGGTTTTTCTTAGATTTTGGTTAAAAATAGGTCTTCAGTTTAAAAAATACATGTTGATGGTATTTTTTTTATTATCTTTTTTTATTTTAATTATTTATTTCGTAACTAGGGGAGTTTATGTTTTTGTTGATGAAATGAGGATATCATTTTATTTACTTCTTTATATAGAATTTATTGATATCTGACCACTAAATTGTTACTTTTTGCACCAGAGAAAACAAATTTATAAAAAAAAATCATCAAATTTTGTTTGTTCATTTTGGTTGTTAAGCACATATTTTGGTTGCTATGTAAAACTTTTTGGACCAAAAAATGTTACAATTGACAACACTTGAATGTGACTAGCTGAAATAAATCATATTTAGTCCATGTATATGCATTTAGACTAAAATATTGAATACATTTGTTACAATTTATTTTTTAGCCTTGTTGCTATAGGGTAAACTTTGTTGCTATGGTTACTCAATATTTGGAAAAAACCCACCGAGCTTTTATAAAATAATGAAAGAATGAATACTACTTCATCCATATTTAGTGACACCATGTGTGTGCTGTTCTGGTAATAGCAAATATTTGAACTTGATTTCTGGTCATTTTTGGCTTTTTTGGACATAACGGTCCATGAAGACCCTTCTGTACCTCAAAAATTCTAGAATGAAATAGAATTCCATCAAAACAGCTATTCTTCAAGAATATTTCATAGTTGAAAAAGTTGCTGTACAATGGAGAAGTACTACACTTTATCTGAACATTAGTTTTCATGACACTAAAAAAGTGAAAAACTGTGAGTTTTATGCTAATTTCAACAACTCGTTGCTTTGTAAAAATCATATGGCTCTGTTTCCATAGCAACCATATGTTATTGGTCCGAAAAGTATTTTTTTCTTCAAAACTTGTATTTGAGATGATTTGTGCAAGTTTTTATCAAAATCTGAGACTATCATGTTTTGGTCACTGCCTGATCCTTAGGCAGACTGGCACTTAAATCATTGTTTTATACAATATACAATGTATATTCACTTTTACTACCAACTGATAAATTAAAACATTCTTTACCATTCAGTGATAACAAGCACCTTTTATTACATTTTAATATTTTAGGATGTATTTAAATGAGTAGTTATTGTTGCAAACTCCATTAGAAATTTGAATTGAGATCAGTTTTGGAAAAAGGGAAAGGGGGATGTGAAAAAAAATGGGGGGGGGGGTAAATTTTTCTCATTTCAGATTTCATAAATAAAACTAAAATTTCTTCAAACATTTTTTTGAGAGGATTAATATTCAACAGCATAGTGAATTGCTCAAAGGCAAAAAAAATATTTTAAGTTCATTAGACCACATTCATTCTGTGTCCGAAACCTATGCTGTGTCAACTATTTGATCACAATCCAAATTTAGAGCTGAATCCAGCTTGAATGTTGTGTCCATACTTGCCCCAACCGTTCAGGGTTCAACCTCTGCGGTCGTATAAAGCTGCGCCCTGCGGAGCATCTGGTTGGTATTTGTTTTATCGGCTTGCTGTCTTTTTGCTTGATACATCACATCTCCTTTTATTTAAGCAAAATATGTGCATTATGTATCAGTGTATGAAAGGATTGATTTAAATGTGTATGTAAGTATGTGATAAACATATATATATAAATGCACTTCTTTACATCATTTTTAATATGATGTCAACATGTGTGTGTTTTTTTGTTGTGTGTAATAAAATTAAGCATTTCCGTTGCAGATAGGCCCGGCCACCTTTTACATGTAAAGAAAAAACTGTGCAAAATCATTCTGAATCAAATACAAATACATATGACCTTCTGCTGTTGTCGGTTCTTTTGTCGGGTTGTTGTCTCTTTGATACATTCCCCATTTCCATTCTCAATTTTAAGTTAATTACATCATTATTAAATATGCTAATTTGTACCATCGTCATATATTGCATATAAGAAAAACAAATTATCATGACTAGTAAAGGATAATGATTTATGTCGAGCCTGCGACTTTTTTCGCTAAAGTGAGACATACCGATCCTGCATTCCGTCGGGGGCGACGTCCAAGAAAATCACCCTGTAGTTAAAGTTTTAGAAATTTTAATAACTATCCTGTAAAATTCTACCAAACATGTAAAGAAGCTTGTTCATGATCATAAGATAGTATTCAGAAGTAAATTTTGTTTATGATCATAAAGTAGTATTCGTAAGTAAATTTTGTTTATGATCATAAGATAGTATTCAGAAGTAAATTTTGTTAAACAAATTCCGTTTATCCAAATTTTATTTATAAATTGACTTATTATTCTGCCAGTAAACATTACACTCACTCTGTGGTTAATGTTTAAAAAATGTTAATAACTTTCTTAAACTTTCCTGGATTTTTACCAAACATCGACAGAAGCTTGTTTATTATCATAAGATAGTATCTAGAATTAACATTTGTTAAAAAAAAAATCCTGTTTATCCATATTTTACTTATAAATGGATTTAGTTTTTTTGCCGGTTAACATTACATTTACTCTGTGGTTAAAGTTTTTAATTTTTAATTACTTTCTTAAAGGGGCACTAGCTGTCAAATTCATGTTCACCGATTTAATTCTAAATCTCATATTTTATTTATAACAATGTAAAACATTTATCCAAACTATCAAAAATCTGAAATATATAAAATGTAGCTTCGTTTCGTGAGTATTTTAGTCCATACGCCATCTTATTAATTAACGAGTTGACCTCTTAAGTCATGCGATGACCATATAAGCGATGTAAACATAAATAAAGATATAAATAGATTAAGCAAACTCATGCTGTTGGATTATTCTTGGTCTATTTAATTTCATTTTATAGATGAAAAATTAATGTTTATCATCGTTTTTAATGATTTTTGGTGGATTGGATTAGTCATTCAAATGATTTACCTTTGTTTCACTTTCAATGTTTACATTTTTTTCCTTTAAATAACTTTACACATATAATTCACGTGTTATCCTTCGCAAGCTAAGGGGTTAAATTGAAGTTCACATGAATAACGATTCAATGAGGTCGAATCATTCACTTGCAAGTGAATAATTCAAAATTAATGTTTTATAGCTTATTTTGAGAAAATTGGACCATACTGTCTGCTAAAAGCTAATTATTATTTCACTATTTGCATTTCATTATTGATTGAGCAAATAAAAAAAGATATTAGAGTTTTAGATCACCTGGCCCAAAGGGCCAAGTGAGCTTTTCCCATCACTTGGCGTCCGTCGTCGTCGTCGTCCGGCGTCGTTAACTTTTACAAAAATCTTCTCCTCTGAAACTACTGGGCCAAATCAAACCAAACTTGGCCACAATCATCATTGGGGTATCTAGTTTAAAAAATGTGTCCGGTGACACGGCTAACCAACCAAGATGGCCGCCATGGCTAAAAATAGAACATAGAGGTAAAATGCAGTTTTTGGCTTATAACTCAAAAACCAAAGCATTTAGAGCAAATTTTACTGTTTTTGGTTATTATCTTGAATATTATTATAGATAGAGATAACCTGTAAACAGCAATAATGTTCAGCAAAGTAAGATCTACAAATAAGCCAACATGACCGAAATGGTCAGTTGACCCCTTTAGGAGTTATTGCCCTTTATAGTAAATTTTTAACCATTTTTCGTTAACCTTAGTTATCTTTTACACAAATCTTCTTCTCTGAAACTACTAAGCCAAATTAATCCAAACTTGGCCACAATCATCATTGGGGTATATAGTTTAAAAAATGTGTGGCGTGACCCTGCCAACCAACCAAAATGGCAGCCATGGCTAAACATACATTTGTAGAACATAGGGGTAAAATGTAGATTTTGGCTTATATCTCTGAAACAAAAGTATTTAGAGCAGATCTGACAGGGATAAATTGTTTATCAGGTCAAGATCTATCTGCCCTGAAATTTTCAGACAAAACAGACCACCAGTTGTTGGATTGCTGCCCCAGAATTAGTAATTTTAAGGAAATTTTGCAGTTTTTGGTTATTATCTTGAATAGTATAATAGATAGAGATAAACTGTAAACAGCAATAATGTTCAGCAAAGTAAGATCTACAAATAAGTAAGCATAACCAAAATTGTCAAGTTACCCCTTAAGGAGTTATTGCCCTTTATGGTCATTTTTTAACAATTTTCATAAATTTTTGTAAATTTTTGTAAATTTTTAGAATATATTTTCCACTGTAATTACTGGGCCAAGTTCATTATAGATAGAGAAAACTGTAGCAAGAAGAATGTCCAGTACAGTAAGATCTACAAACACATCATGATCACCAAAACACAATTTTGTCATGAATTTATCTGTGTCCATTGTTTAATATGCACATAGACCAAGGTAAGCGACACAGGCTCTTGAGAGCCTCTAGTTTATACATCTCCTAGCTAGTGCCCCTTTAAACTATCCTGGATTTGTCCCAAACATGGACAGCAGCTTGTTAATGATCAAAAGCGAGTATCTAGAAGGACATTTTGTAAACATTTATTTCCTCTTTTTCTGTATATTACTTATGAATTGAATAAGTTTTTGTTCCAGTTAACATTACATAGTCTGCATTTTAAGTTTTTTTTAAATTTATTAGATTCATAAACCATCCTTGATTTTTACCAAACTTGGACAGAAGCTGCTTACAATCAAAAGATAGTTTCTAGAGTTTTCTCAATATACTGCTGATATTTACCCCAAGAAACTTAATTTAAATAAATCAAGTTTATTTGGTAATAACTGTCCTTTCCTTGATTTAGATATTTCGATTTTCAACTGGAAACTCTACACAACAATTAACAACAAAAGGGACGATTTTTCGTTCCCTATTGTTAATTTTTCATTTTTAGATGGTGATGTTCCTTTTGCACCATCTTACGATGTTTATATTTCACACCTAGTTCGCTACGCCAGTGTCTGTTGTGACGTTTTTGATTTTAACGGACGCAATTTATGTATTACTGGTAAATTATTAAACCAGGGATATCGTTACCATTAATTACTTAAAACCTTTACTAAATTTTTCCATAGATATAAAGATTTGGTTTTGAAGTTTGGTTGTACCTGTAGAAAACTTATTTCAAACGGGATAGCACATCCTCATTTTTACGGAAATGTTGTTAATCGTGCCCGGAAATTTAGAAATGATCCATGTAAACTTATCGCTCCTTTAAATAAACTTATTCTAAAAGGTTTCCAATTCAATACTGTAATAAGATCATTGAATATTGTTTTTATTGGTATAAATATTGAGTTTGTTATCAGTAAATTAAAAGCAAACTAAATATTACTAGTATGTTATATACAAATACACATTCATGGATCTACAATCTGTCGATACCTGTAACTTTGCATTGCACAAGGTCATGTTTTTCTCTGGCTGTTTATGACGTCTTTACACTAAATCCATTGGATGTTGGATGTATACAGATTGATAGTTTAGTCTTAAATGCATGATTTGTAGAAAGATTGGAACTTGTTCTAAATCTTTCTTATGGCACTGGCCTCCCTAACAACACGACAGGTTAGCTACTAAATGATTATGTATTCACTGCACTGAAATATCATAAGTTCCCTATAGTTCTCATGTATGTGCACATAATACACATATAAACTGGAGAAAATGGATATATTTTTGGAGCTTCAAGAATGTATGTCATTACGATGTGTGCATGTGCAGGCTTTTTTTAATGAGTTTGATTAAGTAATAGAGTATTTATACAACACTAGTATGATTGACAACTGTCATTATTACTAAACAATGAGAGACAAGGTGTACCTTTAATTACAATGCCCCACCTCCTTGACTGCCAATCAAGTTGACCACATTACTTATCAACCTCAGTCTTACATAATTATGCAGAACAATATACATCTAAATATACAAATATTTGACCTCATAATTGAATACACAAATACATGTATATCTATTAGGTGTTTGATATATAAGGATGATAGATTTATTCATTGCCTATTATTATTGATCTACACTACATAAAGTGATTCTGTAAATTATGTCTGAAAGATAAATGATTAATTAAGAATTATCAAGATCTTTAAAAAAAAAAAGGTAAATAAAAATATAATTATGAATATTTAAAGGTATTCAAGTAAGGTCTATAATTTACTTGATAAATTTCCGATAAGCATCTGTAATTAATGAACAATTTAGGTTAGTTCACATCTTTTTTTATCAGTAATTGGCTTGAAACAGTTAGTAAAATTTGAAAACTTTTATAATAATTACATGTATAACAAACATTTTGTTTCTTAAATTACCAAATTTAACGATACTTACCTTGGTTAAATTGAAGTTAAAGTGTAATTCTATGAAGACACTGGAGGTGTTAGATGAGATAGTAATGCGCAACTGCAACCTCAATATTTACAGTAAAAACAAAAATTGTTGGTATTAAAAGTACATCTACCAATTACAATATACAAAGATGTACCAAGCCCTATAATAAGAGCTGATGGGGTGGGTAGTGGCATCTAACACCTCCAGTGTTATTCTATGTCTTCATAGAATTACACTAACTTCAACTTAACCAAGGTAAGTATTGTTAAATTTGGTAATTCTATTACGTCATAACACTTCCGGTATTAGATGAGACTTCAAAGCTACAACATAATTTTTTTCCCGGTGTGCTTTTGAATGTATGTTACATGTATTTCTCACTTCTTTGACAATGAATACCTGTAATGGTCATTAGATACACTTAGACAATTTGCAACAAACAGCTGCCAGTTATATGCATTATGTAGCACTCATAAACATGTAGATCATTTGATCTTTCTTATTAAAAACTAAATCATAAATCAAACATTTAATAAACTCGTATTCAGATTTGTAACACTTTTTCTGCAAAAACATCACTTGTTGTCACTGTCTTGTCATAAAATTTTCCAAAAGTCGTTGAACTTGACCAACCGGCTTTGGCTAAAATATCACTTACAGGCACATTATTCTGCTTTGCCTCCGAAGTAGATGCAGATCATGTACTGTGTGCTTTAAATATACTTGTGTCAATTCCTGCACGGCACATAATGGATTTAATCCATCTAGAAATAGTTGAGCAACTAACTTTTTTGTGTGGTTTAATATAACTTAATATTAATGAATCTTCTTCTGATCTTTTATCAACAGTACGTTTCAAATATTCCTTCAGTACTAAATACACACATAATCTCCTGTCTGGAGGAAAACTTTTTAAAATAACTTCTGGATTCTTATATCCAGGTCTGCTTTGTTTCAGTAAATCAAATATCTTAAAACGAAAACAATCCTTCTGTTTTTGCATTAATATATTGCTGAGTTTTAATAAATGAATACTCTGTAATCTAGTAGCATTCGTCAATGCAATTAACATAACTAGTTTTAAAGTTAAATCTTTCACTGATATATCAGCAACTGGTGATAAACGTCTCAACAATCTCAAAACAATAGAAACATCCCAAATATTTACATCATTATGTACAGTAGGTCTTAAATGATATACTCCTTTGAGATCTTATCACAAGTGGATGCTTTCCAACAGGTACATTATCAAAAGTCAAACCAAACGCAGATAGTGCTGACCTAGCACTATTCAAAGTGGAATAACTCAAGCCACATTCAAACAAATAAGTCAGAAATTCTAGCACAAGTTCTACAGACGTGTGAAATTTATCCTCTTTCCGTTCAAGACAGAAAATAAACCATTTCTTGATATATGTTTTATATTGTTTTTGAGTTCCTGATCTCCATGATGCCATGATAATAGTGGAAGTTTTCTCTGAAATTCCTCTGTTTTGTAATTGGTTCCGGATATCCGACATACCATCAAATTCAATGTCTTTTCTAAAGGATGAACTATGTCCTTGTATGGTAGAGTCAATAGCTTTTTGTTTGCGTTGATAACATCTGGATTGTTTATTAACAGTTTCATTACTTGAACAAACCATGGTTGGGTTGGCAAAAGTGGTCCCACAAACAGCACGTCTGCCTTGTCTTTTATAATCTTCTTTACACAGCGTCCGATCATGCTGAAAGGAAGACACATATAACTGTAAGAAAAATTACCCCAATCAAGAGTAAAAGCATCAACAAAAGATGATTCTGGATCAGCTTTCCATGAACAAAATATTGGTAACTGAGTATTTAGATGTGAAGCAAATAAATCTATTTCTGGTTTATTCCATAATAAACATACTTTTTCAAAATTGTTTTTATTCAGTTGCCATTCTATCTGATCATTAAAATTTCTTGACTGATAGTCTGCTTTTGTATTTAACTTCCCTGGTATATGAGTAGCAATCAGCCATATTTGGTGTTCAATGCACCAAATCCAAATTTTTCTAGCAATTCTATTGCATTCAATAGACTTTATACCACCCATACTGTTTATATAGCTTACAACAGTTGTATTCTCTGTAAGAATTTTGACATTTTCAACAGTATTCAAATCATCCTTAAATGATTTTAGAGCATAATAAACAGCTAATAATTCTAAACAATTAATATGATTATCTTTTTCATCATTGTTTCATCTGCTACCTATTTTTTGTTCATTCAAGACTGCTCCCCAACCTAATTTGGGGCGTCTGTTTGAATTATAACCTGTGGGTTACCTCTATTAAATTTCCTCTTTTGAGTATAAATATTATCTGACCACCACTTTAGGTCTTGTTTCATTTCTGATGTTACAAACATTTCAGAATCAAAATCTCCCATAGCTAATTTTAATGCTTTAATTTTCTCTCTCTCTATTTTCCTGTAATAGAGTTTACCAAATTCCACAGCAGGGAGACTAGCTATGAGTATCCCAAGAACTCTAGCTACTTCTCCTATTTTACATTTATTTTTACTTTGTAATTGTTTGCATTCTTTAGCAATAGTATCTTGTTTTTCAACTGGTAAAGTAACTATCATTGTTTCCGAGTCAATGTAAAAACCTAAAAACTTATACACTTTTTAGGAGTAAAAACTGACTTATCTTTATGTACTATACATCCAAGGCTTGGCACCATATTAACAGTTTCTGTAACATTCTGAGTTCAGTATCACCTAATAGTAGTGAATCGTCAATGTACCCAACATTAACATAACCCATTTTACGCGAACTTGCATGTAGAACTTTCATAATTTTGGTAAAAAGCCTTGGTGCTATAGCTGTACCATTTGGTAAGCAGGAATATAGAAAATATTTCTCTTTCCAAACAAATCTTAAAATTTTTCTATGCTGTTCAGCAATGTTAATAGAATAATAAGCATGTCTTAGATCTACACTTGACATTTTCTTTAATCAAATTTAAAGCGCTTTCAAAAGAATCCATTTTGAAATGTTGATATTCAATGTGTTTATTTAATTCTTTCAAATTAAGTATCATTCTGTATTCGCCATTCTTTTTTGGTCTTACAAAAATTGGGGAAATAAATTCATTTATATCAGATTCAACTTCTTGAATTACATTCATTTTTAATAATTTTTCAATTTCAATATCAACAATTTTTTCTTCCTTTAAATTGAACTTGGAATTTCTAATTGACATTTTATTTTGTATAGGAGGTCTATTGTCTGTAAATTCTATATAACAGTGCTGAACCGCATCTAAAATATATTTATCAGATGTTAATTTTCTCCATTCATTAACAAACAATTTCAATCTTCCTGCTTGAAAATCATTTGTGTTAATACTCGCAACATCTTATTCCTGTACTTGTTGTGAGTCCAACGGGAGTTATTTTACTCAAATTTGGTCAATTGACCTTGAGGCACTACCACGACCTCTTCCGCCTCTGCCTCTACCATGGCGTCTTTTCCAGGAGGATCTCCATCCACCACGGAAACCGCCTTTAAACTGGCTATAACCGTTACCAACTGAAAGGCGATTTGAAATCTTACTACATTCTCCAATGTCTTTGACTGTTTTAGAGACATCTCCACCAAATAACCATTTATTGAAAGGTTGTGTTTCATTAAACAGGTGACTATATTCACCTTTTACATCAGGTTTCAGGAGTTCTCTCCTAGCTAAGCATATTTCTTAATTTGCATGACCAAATAAAGCAAGAGAGTCCATACAGTCATCAAGAATACCTTCCAACTCAGGTTTGTTTTGAGTATCTTCTTTACCTAGAATTGTGTCTAGTCTATAAACTACTTTGGACAGATAAGTTGCCCCTCTGACTACAGTAGTCTGACATTGTCTCATTCTATTGTCATTAGTTCTAGTTCTGGGCCATAACAGGTCCCATACTAACTGATCAGTTTGGACTGGTACGAGTCCTTCACAATTCTCAGGCTGATTACTCTTTTCATCTTTCATAAGTTCTCTGTATTTCTCTTCAGAAATACCATTTTTGAAAATATCTGTGATATTGTCTGCTAGATGTTCATCTAGTTTATCACCACATCTCTCACCAGATCTAAATCTTTTATTCATACTAGAAAACCTAGACTCTTCGCTATTTGAGAGAGTTTTCTGTTTTTTACAAGGTGGTTCATTACCGGTATCTTGACCGTCATCAGGTTCATGGACCTCGTCCATAGCTTCATCTACATCACCTACATTATCATACTCATCATCATATTCATCATTATACAAAACATCTATACGTTTGTTCATATCTTCCAACCTTTTATTGGTTGAAGATTTACTTAATATATCTTTAATGAAATCTTAGTTAGAGGTTGCGTATCGAAACAAACCACGTCCGCTCGATAGCAAAGTTAGCAACACATTGAGGTTGCAGTTGCGCAGTACTATCTCATCTAATACCGGAAGTGTTATGACGTAATAGAATTTTATTCCCCTTCAAATGTCTATTAACAATTTTAGTCAGTTGAATATTTAGAAGAAGTGAATATATATTTTTACAATCACGAAACATAAAATCTACATTTCAATAAATAAAGTTTTTTTTAATTTGTTTACGTTGAAAAGTACATTTTCAATGCTCTGTGCTGGACAATACTTTATAAATTGATCAAAAGGAACTCTATAACTGTTAATCTTTACTGTCATATAACCTATGTTTTTACTTATAAAATGCCCAAAAACTACATTTTTAGATTACTTTTGTTGACACTTTAAAGTTCTTAGCTTTAGGTTTATCTGTTAATATTTTGTCTTACAAGGATTGATGGTGAAATTTACTAGGATAATTTTAGATTTGCAATTGTTTTGAGACCCATGTTATTTAATTTGAGCTCATTTTATCTTCATACTGGAAAAGCACTTTTCCTTCTTAAGACCTGCTGTTTATGTAATTTTCAGCATTAGTGCTTTATTAATGTTCTTTTTTTGTCCCCACCATACCTTGATATGAAATTATTCAAACTACTCTTCCAATCTTTCCATGAGTGATATCGATCACTTTGATTTTATCAGTTGTTAGTGGCTTTTAACTAGCTGTCAGATAACTGCGAGTACTCTCAGATCTGTCCCTAGTGTCCTTTTGTTGTCGGGATGTATAAGTACCCGGCCACGTCAACTTGTATTTTTGTCCATCTGATGAGTTAAACCTTTTTCAACTGATTTTTATAGTACGTTCTTATGTACTGTTATACCACTGTCCCAGGTTAGGGGGAGGGTTGGGATCCCGTTAACATGTTTAACCCCGCCACATTATTTAAATATGTGCCTGTCCCAAGTCAGGAGCCTTTAATTCAGTGGTTGTCGATTGTTTTATGTGTTACATATTTGTTTTTTGTTCATTTTTTATATAAATAAGGCCGTTAGTTTTCACGTTTGAATTGTTTTACATTGTCTTATCAGGGTCTTTTATAGCTGACTATGCGGTATGGGCTTTGTTCATTGTTGAAGGCCGTATGGTGACCTATAGTTGTTAATGTCTGTGTCATTTTGGTATCTTGTGGACAGTTGTCTCACTGGCAACCATACCACATCTTCTTTATTATATTATTACCATATAACACATATCAAGTTTGAATTTTGGTGGCATTACTTTTACTGTTATAGAGCTATGCCCCTTTACAAATGGAAAAAATCCTGATTTTTTTTTCCTGTTCTCTAACTTAAGTTTGCCTCAACCAAATGTTATGACATTTATACACAATGTCTATTACCAGAAAAAAACACAGATCAAGTTTGAATTTTGGTGACCTCACTTTTACTGTTATTGATTTATGCCCCGTTACAATTGCTGAATTTTTCGTTTTTATGTATGCCCCCGCCATAGTGGAGGAGGCATTATGTTTTACTATTGTCCGTCTATACGTACGTAGGTATGTAGGTCTTAAAATTGGTTTCCGTTCTCTATCTTTAGTTTGCCTCAACCAAATGTTATAAAATTTATACACAATGTTTATAACCACAAAACACAGATCAAGTTTAAATGTTGGTGGCGTCCCTTTAAGCTTTCTAGTGTTGTGCCCCTTTACAAATGGACAAAAATGTTGTTGTATTTTTGTTTCTGTTCTCTAACTTTAGTTTGCCTCAACCAAATGATATGAAATTTATACACATTGCTTATAATTAAGAAACACAGATCAAGCTCGAATTTTGGTGGGGTCTCTTTTATTGTTCTAGAGTGATGCCCTTTTACAAATTGAAAAATTGCTGAAATATTTGTTTCTGTTCTGTAACTTTAGTTTGCCTCAACCAAATGTTATGAAATTTATATACAATGCTTATAACCACAAAACACAGATCAAGTTTAAATCTTTGTGGCGTCCCTTTAACCTTTCTAGAGTTGTTCCCCATTACAAATGGAAAAAAATGCTGTATTTTTGTTTCCGTTCTCTAATTTTAGTTTGCCTCAACCAAATATTATATGAAACTTATATACAATGTTTGTATCCACAAAACACAGTTCAAGTTCAAATTTTGGTAGCGTCACTTTTACCTTTCTAGAAAAGTGCCTATTTACAAATGGAAAAAAATGCTGATTTTTTTGTTTCCGTTCTCTAACTTTGAATTTGCCTCAACCAATTGTTATGAAATTTATACACAATGCTTATAACCAAAAACCACAGATCAAGTTCGAAATTTGGCGGCGTCAATTTTGCCTTTCTAGAGTTATGCCCCTTTACAAATTGGAAAACTGCTGAAATATTGTTTCTGTCCTGTTACTTTAGTTTGTCTCAACCAAATGTTATTAAACTTATACACAATTCTTAAAACCACAAAACACAGATCAAGTTTAAATTTTGGTTGCTTCACCTTTACCTTTCTAGAGTTGTACCCCTTTACAAATGGGAAAAATTCTGATTTTTTTGTTTCAGTTCTGTTACTTTAGTTTGCCTCAACCAAATGTTCTGAAACTTGAGCACAATGCTTTTAACTACAAAACACAGATCAAGTTTGAATTTTGGTGGCGTCACTTGTATGGTTCTAGAATTATGTCCATTTTCAAATGAAAAAAAAAGTTGAATATTTTCATTTTCGTTCTCTAACTTAAGTTTGCTTCAACTAAATGTTATGAAACTTATTAAAAAGCATTGCTGATTAACACAAAACTCAGATCAAGTACACATTAGGGTTGTGTCACTTTTACAGTTCTTGAGTTATAGTTATGTCCCTTTATAACGTTGTATGCAATATGTACATACTATTTTAAACTGAAGATATAGACAACAGCAAAAGTAGGCGAGACACTGGGTTCCGCGGAACCCTTACAAATTTGGTTTCAGTGCGTGCAAATACAAATATTTGAGACATTATTTGTAGATATAGTAATGATGTTAAATAAGTTTTTATTAGTTATGAATGTAACCTCAATTTTGATAATATATTTGTATTTCGATTATTGATTGCTCGATATCAGACTGTTGATTTTCTCGTCTTAATGGCTTAACATTTTACCGTGGACACACCAAGTTTATGAATTGTTATGTGATATCAGATTGTTTATTCTTTTGTAGACTGTCATGTTAAAGAATCCAGAAGGTAAGTCTAGTTATGATCTGCCAGTATTCTTGTCTATTATACCGTTATTTAAGAACAAAGTGTTTTCCTGTACTAGTATTGCTATAACGTTTTTGTATGTCTGCTTTGTTAAACTTCTAATCGTGAATAAAAGAAGGTTGAAGGTTGAGATATCAATACACTTAAAACTTCCATGCATTTTGTATATGCTTGTGCTGTCTCAAATCAGAAATCCTGAAATGAGTTGTATTTATGCTATGCCTTTTTGTTAATTTAAGAATTTAGTGTTTATGGCAGATCTTGCACTGCACTGCATCTGTTTAAACATCTTTTGTACTAATTTTTCTGCACCAGATACGGATGTCAACATTACATTTCTTTCACTGATATGTTTGGCCAATTAAAAAAAAATGCAACAGAACGAAAATGAACCGTAAATATGTTATGCTCGTGCAATATACAGACTTCATTTGATTAATTTTCAATCTTTATTTACATTTACTAAACATGTGCCTTTCTACAGATTGACATATTTTTCGAAATCTAATATTGGTCGAATTTAGCCATGGCTTTTTCAAACTGATCTCCTGTATTGTTAAATGTTTCAAAAACATCTTGTGTTCCCTGACTATTGAAATATAACAGTAAGGTCCTTGTCTGTTCTCCCTCAGATACATTAGAAGCTGTCATGTAATACTAAAAAAAGTTCCTCAATTTTATACATCTTTGTTAAGATTGTTGCCAAAAACTGCTCTAACACAGCAATCGGAGAACAAAAGACTGAAATTAACACTACCGTAGTTTTACAGTCATCATTGGTTGAGTGGTTTACGATGTGCCTGTGTTTTTATTTGGTAGCGAAATTCTTTTGTGAATATATAGTCCTCTGATCTGTTATTTATTGATTGAGTCCTATTTTCGAATGTTTTATACTAAATGTGATGTATGCATAGCAGGAGATGCCTACCACATCGACGCACCAGGTCTTGCTTCGTTTAAAGTTCATAGAGTTCCCTCAATTTCTGTTTGTTACCTTAAGTTGTCTCTTCCTAATCGATTTTCATAATTTGAGCAACAGGAAACTGTGAGGAGGTATTTTAACAACCAATTATTTTTACTGACTTATAAACCCCCGAAAACATTGCAAAAAAATATCAGAAAAATATGCACTTTTATCAGTCTTCATTGGTTGTCAAATTCATGTTCACTGATTTGATCCAAATTCTCATATTTGATTTATAACATACTTAAACGTATATTTAAATTATAAAAAGTCTAAAATAAACAATTTAAAAGGCATGGGTTCAATGATATGTAGCATTATTTCGTGTGCATTTAACTCTAGACCCAATCTACTTAGCAATGGTCCTGGCCGTGACCTCCGAAGACTGTGGACGATAAATATAAACCGATATAAACAAAAATATAGATATAAGAAGATAGCAAACTCTTGCAGTTGGATTTGTCTCAGTCTGTCTGATTTTATGGTATAGGTTAAAATATATGTTTATCATAATTTTATCTGTATAATAATGAGTTTTTGTGGATTAAACCAGTCAATCAAATGGTTTACCCTTGTATGATTTCAATGGTCACATGTTTTTCCTTTTAATAATTGAGTACGCCTTATTCCTGCGTAACCTATCTCTAGCTAAGGGATTAAGGTCACATGAATACGGATCCAATGATGTTGAATTATTCACTTGCAAGCATTAATTCTTCAGTGATGTTTCTTAGCTTATTTTGACGAAATTTCTCTTTCATTTATGATCGACCAATATCATATTTTTTTTGATTTTTTTTTTTTTTTGTATATCTCTTAGCTAATGCCCCTTTGATAAATTTGTCATACCTTCAGGGAAATTTATGAAACTTGAACTGGACTTCTGTCTATGATCATAATACAGTTTCTGCAGCCAAATTTTAAACAGTATTTTTTTTTTATATTTCGATTTGTTATTGATAAAACTACTATAAATAAGTTAGCATGATGGAAATCGTTAATCCACTCCTTATTGAAGTGATTGCCCTTTACTGACGATTGTTTTGCATATTTGCCTATTATCTTCATAATTATAATAAATATATAGAAATTTCAAGCTTTATAAGACATAATCTAGTCCTGATTTAATGATAGATCTTAGTTTGCTGAACAATTTTGATGTTGAAAATTTCGAATGGACTATCCCTTATAGGAGTTTTAGCCCTTGAAAGTCTATTTTTATTACTTCTTTTATTATGTGTAACATGGTAAAACTAAATGGAATGATATGAAACTTGGAAATAAGGTTCTCCTGCATCAGAACATAAAATCTCAAGGGCTAAGTTAACTTGATATGCTTTGAATGTTTCCATCAATTTAGTTGTTCTTTTATCAGTTTTAAGAATGTTTCATTATTTAAATCACACAAAAGATTGAAGTTATAAGAAACCTATACAGTTGTCCTACTTTAAAGACCATTTGCTTAACAGTTATCAAAGGTACCAGGATTATAATTTAGTACGCCAGACGCGCGTTTCGTCTACATAAGACTCATCAGTGATGCTCAAATCAAAAATATTTATAAACCCAAACTAGTACAAAGTTGAAGAGCATTGAGGATCCAAAATTCCAAAAAGTTGTGCCAAATACGGCTAAGGTAATCTATGCCTGGGATAAGAAAATCCTTAGTTTTTCAAAAAGTTCAAAGTTTTTTATACAGGAAATTTATAAAAAAATGACCACATTATTGATATTCATGTCAACACCGAAGTGTTGACTACTGGGCTGGTGATAACTATGTACAATTAAGAACTGTTAAACATCTATTGTAAAAAATATAAACAACACGCTTTAAATTCCATGTGTCAAAAGCGATTTCCTGGATAAACCTTCCACAGGAACGCTCATAGTAGACTTTTTAAAACCAAGTATGTATAAGAACCTAAAAAGTTGAAGCTATATTATCATAAAAGGACTTAAAAATAACCAAATTCATTGAAGGTCAACTCTGCTTAAGGGACTTGAAACTAAAGTTTCTAACAATTTCAAAAATTATTAACGGACAATTTTAGGAAGGTTTGTTATAATCATAACAGTGATGAAGTGAAGTACTGACTACTGGCCTAATGATATCCTCGGGGACTGATAGTCCACCAAAAGTGCTTTAGAAAATGAAAAGAACACATTATATATAAATGTCATGCGTCATAAACGTTTTTTATGGATTTACCTTCATCAGGAACACTCAGAGCATTATATTGGAAATCTTTTGAAGAGCTATATAACTTGTGAAAAAGGACCTTAAAATAGCGAAATCCATCTGAGGTCAACTTTGCCTGAGGGAGTTTTTAGTTTCTTACAATCTCTAAATTCATTAGCAGAACATTTTAGAAAGGTATGTTATAAATCTTGTCTGTACCGGAATACTGACTACTGACCTAATGATATCCTTGCCTTGGGGACTGCTAGTCCAACTGAAGAGGTATCGACACAGTGCGGTAAAAATGAAAACAATACGTTATATAGTTCATGCAACCTAAGCACTTTCCTGTAAACATTGTTTACTCACTTGACTGAAAAGCTAAGTGAGATTCTCTCATCTCTTCGCGTCTGTAATCTTTCGCTGTTAACTTTTACAAAAATCAGCCCTTAATAGTTACAAGCTACCTTATGACGAATAAGTGTAAGAATAATTTACTGAAGCTGACTTGGCATTTTTTTTTTTATTTTTCAGTTTTCGGGGTAATAAGTGATGCTAAACCGTTTTATTACCATGTAAACTATGATAGATGTAAAAGAACTTGAAATAGCAAAATATTATTAGCTTTACTAGATTTTAGTATAAGTCAATATAGCTAAATCGTCAGACCTTTCCTTATAAGAGTTAATACCCTTAAATGGCAATTGTTTACCCATATTTAAATTAACCTCAAAGACAAATTATGGTACAACATTGTTTAATCGTTTGTCTCAATCCATCTGTCCATAAATACTTCATATGATACCTCAAATTTGGTTATATCAATCATCATGTTATTCTAACACACCATTGTGACAGACAGAAGAAAGCTCCTTTTCGAATTTAAAATTTGATGGATTTGAGGTTTCAGATTTACAGGACTTTCTCTATTTTTTTCACTGTTTTCCCATTTCCCGATCGGTTGGGAAAAAGTTGTTCTCCTTGTTAGTTAAATAACTGTTCTTTGCAAATGATTGGTCAACATTTAATTATGATGTCAAATTTACTTGATTTCTTCTAAATCTCCTATTGTGACGTCATGAAAATGCAACCATGCCTGATGACGTCACATATAAGGAACACAACTTTCTGCAAACCTTTGAAAATGAAGTATAAAAAATAAAAAGATTCTCCAGTATGGTTGGATTGATCTTTTCAAAATTTTATATTATTTTTGGGATTAATAAATGGAAGCTTCTCTTCGATGTTTTCTTATTTTCTGATTCGTTGTTCCATGAACATGATAAACAAAATTTAATTTGTCAGATTTAAGTAATTGTTTCCCATGTTGAACCAAAGCTTTGTATAATTATTGAAATAAGTGACCATAAAACAATGTTTAATTAAAAAACTTCATTCGAAAGTTTTGGGACTTTGATTATTATATATATATATAAAAGGCACTTTTTTTAAAAATGTTGTATGCTTGTATCAAATGACTACAACATTTACCCTGCTAAGATTGGTGGATGCGGACTCTCTTTGATTTTTGAATTTTCTAGATTGTCATTTCAGACTTTTTACAGTCATATTTTTGCAATACTTATAATCCTAGTACCTTTGATAACTATTTTATGCCTGAGAGTATTGTTATGCATTTTTTCGACAGAGCCATTTTGTGTGCTTCTGATGAAATGCTGTTTAAATATTCGTATTTAATTTTGAAACAATTATAATACTCACAATAACAGTGAAGCATGCTCTCATGGTGGAGCTTCTTATTTGTATTTGTGGCAAACATTATAGTACAAGTTGCTTTAAAAAAAAAATTGCAATTTTGAACCTGAATGCCTGTTTGAAATGGAAGATCATATATTTGTTTACTATGCATGCTTTTACCTCATTGCTTTATGTAGATAAACTAACATGTATTCTTAATGAAACTAGTGCTCTATGCTATGCATTTTTTTCTTGTTAAGAAATATACTCTCTCTCTCCCATCCCTCAGTCGAGTCCGAATGATAACATTACATTATGATAAATAAGAAGCAACCACTGTATGCTAATTTCTTTCAGAGGTGCTATTCTGAGGTCGAAATGTTACAATGAAAGCAGTCTTTCTTATAAAAGAATTTAATGAAATGAATAATGATTATTAGTTTTTGTAGCCATTTCCAAGTGTCCACAAATTAATAGTTTTGTATCTAAAACAAAGTTATCAGATAGTCAGTTAAAGTTATTGAATAAGGTCTTTCTACATAATTTAAATTTTGAAAAAACGAAGAAGTAATGGTAGACATCCTCAATCTCGGACCCACAATGGCAAGAAGGAACATTTATAATATTAGCTCTAAATAGGTCATTGTTTAAGGATGAAGCGGAACAGCGCAATTGCGTTAAGATAATATTTAATTTTCTTGGGCCGTACAAATAAAACGTTTCAATTTTACATAATAGACTATCGTTTTTTAATTCTTTCTTAAATTTAGAAATAGAATCTACATTGCAAATTTTTGGATCAAGTTTATTCCATTCACGTATTGTAGATCGAGGGAATACACGATTCAGCAGTAAGGGAAAGTCTACAAAATGGAACAATAATATCATGACCTTTTCGCAACGGATAACTGGTTTTACTTTGTACACAAATATTACATAGGTACTCTGGTGCATGCTTTTGGTTCATGTTATAAAACATCTGCAATTTTCTTCTCCTTCTTCTTTCAAAAAGAGATTCCCAGCCAACCTCAGAATATAAAGTTTTAGTTTTTAAATATTGGTAGACCTGTTACTATTCTTGCGGCTTCTAACTGAAAATTTTCTAATTTATGTGAGTAGCCTATTCCACAACTAAATTCCCACACTTCTGTAGCATATTAAAAAATGGGTCGATGGGTGATAGGTACATGTACATTTGTACAAGGATAGATAAGATTTATAAAGGTGGTGTTAATAATTCATAGTGGGAGTTTTTTTTTCTCATTTGCTTGTTTCCCGACAAATGAGACTGTAAAAATTGGGGCCCCCTTAGTTGCTCCCCTGGGCAACTGAGGGTTGATGTAACAGGTGATTATTAATAAAATATGTTTAATATTAAAAAAAAAAAAAAAAAAAAAAAAATGGGTCGAATACAAACTAAGTACAGTTTTTCTAAATTGTTTAGAGATAATCGGTATTTAAGTTTATTTAAAACATTTTAGTGTTTCTTTACACTTGTAATTATACTTTCAATAATTATGATTGTTCCATTTTGCATCACTACTGAAATTAACTCCCAGATGTACTTAAAGGTATATTTTCCCCTTTTAATGAAAAGCTAAGGTCTGGAGTCTCAATATTTGAAAAAATCATAATTTTGGTTTTATCTGAATTAAATGACATCTGCCATTTAGAAGACCAAACATCCAGCTCTTTCAGGTCGCGAACGATAACAGATTTAATTTGTTCTCCAATACCAGAATAATTGAATGATGTCCGACACGGTGAAGTAAGCTTATCAGCAATATCATTAATATATATGACAAAGAGAAGTCGGCCAGGAACTGATCCCTGGGGAACACCAGCTGAAACATTACAGAAGGAAGAAGACAAGTTATGTAATTCTACTCTCTGTTTTCTATAGGGGTGTAGATCAATTCCTGAAACCAATTCGATACGTTTCCGTCAATACCATAAGCTTTCATTTTACATATAAGGCCCCTATGTCAAACTTTTTTGAAAGCTTTAGAGAAGTCACAGAATACAAAACAATGTATGTCTTTTTTTTCCAAGAAGTTTAATATGCAGTTATATATTTCTAAGAGTTGATGGACAATTGACTTTTTAGGGAGAAATCATGATTGAGACTCATAAATTAATTTATTAGCTTTTAAATGATTGTATAAGTGCTTAAACACAACATTTCCATAACTGTTCCGGCACAACTAATTAAGAATATCGGTCTATAATTTGATGGCAAAGATGAATCTCCCTTTTTGAAAATGGGAATCAGATTTGCTATCTTCCAGATAGCTGAGTATATCCCCTCTCTTAAGGATTTATTCAATATAATTTGGAGCGGAACTGTTACATGTGTTACATGTTTTTCAACAGACTGTAGGCATTCCAATGGGAACAAACTGTGCCCCTCTTTTTGCCGAATTGTTCTTTATTATTATGAGGCTGACTTCATGCAGGAACTTCTTAGGAAGAAAGATAAGAAGTTAGCAATATCCTTTAACTCTACTTTCCGCTATATAGATGGTGTCTTTCACTAAATGATTCAAAATTTGATGACTATGTGGAACGCATCTATCCCATCGAACTAGAGATAAAGGATACTACAGATACAGTTAAGTCGGCCTCATGTCTTGACTTACATCTAGAAATTGACAATGAGGATCGGTTGAAAACAAAACTTTACGACAAAAGAGATGATTTCAGCTTTCCAATTGTGAACTTTCCATTTCTAAGTAGCAACATTCCAGCAGCACCTGCATATCTCCCAATTGAGACGATATTCCCGTGCTTGCCTTTCCTATCATGATTTTCTTGATAGAGGGTTGCTGCTAACAAGAAAGCTATTAAATTAAGAGTTCCAAATGGTGAAGTTGAAATCATCCCTTCGCAAATTTTACGGACGCCATCACGAGTTGGTTGACCGTTATGGAATAACCGTTTCACAAATGATATCGGATATGTTCCTTACGTCGTTACTATAATCCCCTTCCCTTTCATGAATGTGACCTACCGATTAAGACTATTTACCGGATTTGTTAGCACATAAGCACCACGACGGATGACACATGTGAAGGAGGATCTGTTAACCCTTCCGGAGCACCTGAGATCACCCTTAGTTTGGGGTTCGTGTTGTTTATTCTTCAGTTTTCTATGTTGTGTCATATGTACTATTGTTTGTCTGTATGCCTTTTCCGTTTTTAGCCATGGCGTTGTCAGTTTATTTTAGATTTATGAGTTTGACTGCCCCTTCGGTATCTTTCGTCCCTCTTTTCTAGACACAGCTTTAGCATCTTATGACTGATCACATCAGAAACAGATGCCTTGTTTGGTTTTAATATCTGAATAATATCTTTTATTTCTTTTATATTTACTTGGATATCTGAAAACTAACTATTAGTTTTTATATCAAATTCGTTCTTCATCTAGTTTTGAAAGAGAGAGTAGTCGACACACATGCTTTGGAAAACATTATCCTATAATCTCCATCAGAGACAATATGACGTAGATATTAACAACAATTGTCACCGTACGGCCTTTAACAATGAACAAAACAAATATCGCATAGTTAGCTATCAAAAGGCCCGAAATGACATATGTAAAACAATTCATTTGAGAAAACTGACCGCCACATTCCCTTATTTATAGCAGTACCTTTTTGATTGATTGATGTTGGTGTTTAACATCACTTTCAGCACAGCTAGCTATATTATGGTAGTGATATGTTGTTGATTGAGGACTAACAATAGATAGGAAAACTGCCAGTAATATGTATTCACTATGGGTGCTTATCAAAATCGAATAACCAAGTAGATTATTGTAATAAATCTATTTTAATTCATAATGATAAGAACTAATTTGCTATAGGATATAATGTTTTTGATCCATCTGTCAGTCCTATTCTTGTCTTCGCAACGCCACTAAAACCGCACAACATAATTTTATGAAACTTTGTTTATAAGAAGGTCATACTATGTAGGTGTGCATTTTGACCAGAAATAATGATTTAACTTGTTTTAAGAAGATATGACCCTTTGACAAAACAATGTGGCCACCATATACTGCTGCAACAATGTATTATCACTACTCTTAACCATACTTAAGATTTAAGTCATGCCGCCTGGCCTTTGTTAGTCTTGTATGCTTTTTAATTTTAGTTTCTTTTATATATTTCAGAGTTTAGTATGACGTCCGTTATCACTGAACTATTATACATTTTTGTATAGTGGCCATCCGATCCACGCCTCTGGTATCGGGGTTTTCTCGCTGCATTGAGGACCCATTGTTGGCCTTCGGCTGTTATCTGCTCTTTGGTCAGGTTGTTGTCTCTTTCACACATTTCCTATTTCCATTATTTATTTTATAAAAATTTCATCAAACGTTTTCGAAAATACGGACATAATTTCTAGATGTGCTTATTGACAGGAAACTATTATTCAATGTTTTTTGTAGAAGTTGCCCCTATGCACGTAGAATTAGCCATTGTATAAATTTGAACTAAACAACTTAATTTTATTATAATAATTCTATGAAACTTTGTAGATAATAATGTGCATGTGCATAACAATAGCACAATACGATTCAATGCTTTTCAAATAGTTATTCCTCTTTAAATTTTTAATTTTTACAGTCAGAATCTACTGAAGAATTTTTGCAGCACACCTCTTCTGAAATCACCAATTATAAATTATCTTGTAAATAATACATTATAGGTCTGCAAATTGACAATAAATTGAGAGCAATTGTTTTTTGGGTCATATTCCTGACTTCTGTAAGAAAATGATGGATTGCACCTGGTTTTATAGCTAGCTAAACTGCTCACTTGTTTGTCAGTCGCATTAAATCTATATTGACAACAATGCGTGAACAAAACAAACAGACACATTAGGTAAAAATAGAAATTTGATCACAATCCTCCGACAGTATCGAGCTTAAATTTTGTGTTAACATTTGCCCTAACTGTTCAATGTCCGACCTCTGCGGTCGTATCAGGCTGCGCTCAGCAAAGCATTTTATTTGTAGGAGTTAAACCCCTTGAAAGTAGGCTTCTCTGAAACTGCATAGCGGAATTGCATAAACTGTAGATAATAATGACTTTATGTAGATGTGCATATCTACAATCAAATTTTGTCCCACGTTATGTCGGTCTGTTCCTCTGTCACGTATACTGTTCTTGCCAGATTTTTATGAACATATCAATGGTTTATATCAGCAACAAAATTGAGAATGGAAATGGGGAATGTGTCAAAGAGACAACAACCCGACCATAAAGCAGACAACAGCAGAAGGTCACCAACAGGTCTTCAATGCAGAGAGAAATTCCCACACCGGAGACGTCCTTCAGCTGGCCCCTAAACAAATGTCTTGGAAGAATTCGAAAAAATACAGTGCCGATCAATTATCTGTAATTAAAAATAGATATGCCCCTTTGATACATTAATTATATTGAAAATTGCATCGTTAGTGCTCTCACGTGAACATTTCCTGTCAGATTCGTATGAAACTTATATCATTAATTTCTAGCCGCCATGACTTTAAAGAATTCGAAAAAAACAGGGTCGTTCACTTATTTATGAAAGATTTATGTCTTTAAAAACATCGATTATATGGATAATTGCATCGTTAGCACTCTCTTGTGTACAATTCTTGCCAGATTAGTAAGAAACTTATACTATTGGTTTTAGTAGCAGTACCGATCAATTATTTTTTATATAGTAATACCCTTTGGAAACATTAATTTCTGTGGAAAATTGCAACGTTTTACCACGTAATCATGTGGGATTTTGTGTTCACAGACAATTAAGGGGTATGGAGTGAGTGAGCATGCTCACAAAGGTTATTTTATTTTTCTTGGCTTGATCTGCAATGGTGAAGACATATGATATTCTTTATGTGGAAATTAGCAACGTAAATGAAAAAAGAAACATTGATCGATCAAGCATGGGCATTTCTTAAATGAGTTATTTATCTTAATATACATGAAGTTGTTTCTTTTTAAAGATGATGAATTTATTATAATATCAAAAGAAGCATTGACTACATAATTGTTTTATACATTTTATTATTTTATTATATTCAAATTGAGAGATGTAAACAAATAAATAGTTACTTTCAACCCACCAATGTTTTTAAATGTATTGTACCAAGTCTGGAATATGGCAGTTGTTCGTTTCTATGTTTGTTGGCGTTTGTTCATTGTTGCACTTCAGTTGTTCCTTTGTTTTCCTCTTATAATTGATATGTTTCCCTCAGTTTCAGTTTGTAACCTGGATTTGTTTTCACTCAATCGATTTATGACTTTGAACAGCGATTTACTACTGTTGTCTTTATTTATATTTTTCTAATGGTTTTTTCGTAAGATAATTTTAAGACATATAGTCTAAAATATGGGTACAATGCTGGTAAAGTGTAACGAGTCCATGCATTAATTATTGTTCGTTTAGGCTTTTTTGCAATTTGGATATACGTTTGATAATGTTATAAATAAAATTTGACAACAGGAATTTGACAACTTATACCTTTTTAGGTAATGCCTGTCAATATTCTAGTTATAATTGATTTAAGTTGATGTGATCAGTTGTATTGTCCATTTGCGTATTTGTACATTGTAATGCAATATATGTTTTTAATTCCCCCGACGTAGTAGAGAGATATTTAGTTTTACCCTTTTTTGTCGGTCAGTACGTACGTACGTACGAAACTGGTTATATCGTTCTATAACTTTAGTTGGTTTAAAACAAATGGTATGAAACTTATACACAATACGTATTACCACAAATACAACTTATACCTTTTTAGGTAATGCCTGTCAATATTCTATTTATAATTGATTTAAGTTGATGTGATCAGTTGTATCGCCCATTTGTGTATTTGTACATTGTAATGCAATATATCGTTTTAATGACTTCGACGTACATGTAGTAGAGAGGCATTTAGTTTTACAGTCGTGTTTGTCCGTCGGTCCGTACGTACGACCGAAATTGGTTATATAGTTCTATAACTTTAGTTTGCCTCAATGAAATGTTATGAATCTTATTACCCCAAAATTTACAACATTGGGAATTTGAGAAGCGTCACTTTTACCATTCTTGAGTTATGCTCCTTTATCTTAACGTTAATATGAGCAAGGGCATTGTCTATGTTCCATGGACATATTCCCCATTTATGTTATTCTCTTTTCTTCTGACACCGGTTGTTCTTTCTATAATTTAAGTACAAAATATTCATTTTTTTTCCAGAATACAACAACATGATGAAGAGGAAAAAACAGTCTACCATGCTGAATCGTTTAACGGGTGAAGGTACCTACGAATCGTATGATATGCGCTGTATGGTAACTGGCCAGTTCGCCGTCGGAAAATCGACTTTGGTGAAGCTATTAGTTGGGGAAATCATTCCCGAAGGAAGACATCCTACAGATGGAATATCTCTCCTTGAAGGTCGATGTGGTCTTGATGTCAAGACAAGAGAATGGGTTCTTATAAATCCAGGTAAGAGTTGAAATACACAAAATGTTTTGTTTTTGTCCTGTCGCATTGGAGGGAGCATTAAGCGTTGTCCGTCTGTTCGTCCGTCCGTAGATTATTTGAAGTTCAGATGTATGTCCAAACTAAGTTTAAGAAGTTTTAATTTAGTTTGCTTCCAATAAATGTTACGTAACTTATGCACAATGCTTAGAACCTTAAAATACTGATCAAGTTTGAATTTTAGGTGTTTCACTTATACCGTGCTAATGTTATGTCCTTTACAAATAATAACTATATAAATAATGTTTGATTAATACTTATTACTACAAAGCTGATCAATTTCAAATTTGTGTAGCGTCGCTTCTACCGTTTTTTAGTTATGTCCATTTGTAACATTATATGGAAACGAGGTCACCTTCCATGTGCCATGGACACATTTCCCCTTTATTTATAGAACTTCACTTTGTCTCTGATAGAAAGGTCTCAAATTTTTTACCTGTTTAAAGTCATCAGTTCGTCTTTCCTTCCTGTTCTTATCATCGCAACTCATCTGAAACCACAAAACATAAATTCATAAAACTTCGTAGATAATAGTAATATAATACTATGTAGATATTCATATCAACAGCAAATTATGCTACATTTTTTTTCTCCGAGAGATAAGTCCCTTTTAACTTAGGATTTTGACCTAAATACACTCCTGCAACAGATTGCCACCACAACTCCTCTGAAACCGCATAGCAGAATTTCATTAAACTTTGTAGTTGACGGGGACTTAATATGTAGATGTACAAATCCACAAAAACATTATGAGCTTACTTTTGTTTAAGTTATTAGTCTTTCAACTAAAGAATCTGATGAGATTTTGTTTGCCAATGACACAATGAGGGCAAACGGTATATGAGCGTGCTAACAAAGGTTCTTTACTTTTTATAGTAATGGCAATTACGACATAATTTCACAGAATCAAGAAATAGCACATGCAACATTTTTTTTTTCTTCTTTTTTTTCTGTATTTTACCAAGAAATGGACTTATTTTTAAACAATATTTCAAAAAATGCAGACGCTGCAGGCGGAACACATAGTTCTATGTTCCTTACATATTTTAATTTTACAAGTTGTTTTCTGGTTTATTTTTTGGAGTGGGAGGGGATTGGTTTTTTTTATTATAATTTTTGTATCAGAAATATGTATAAGTTATGTACATACAAGGCAGAGATTTGTTACACGTTTTTGCATGGGTTGGGCTTCTTAAATTGATTGTTGGTGTTAGCCCTATTTTCAAGACTTTTCAACACCAAATCATCCTTCGTGGTTAGTGAAGCAGTCAAAACATTTTAGCATGTGTACAAAATGTACCCTTGTTTTCAATTTCATTGTTATCTCAGTGTAATTGGCTAGCACATCATATAAGCATTATCATATATTTATATCTTCTTATAATTTTATACAGTGGTGTTGGTTTTTTCATACAGGAACTTATAATGCAATGGACGGTGTATACAATAAGGTATTGATGACATCAAAAGAAGAAGAGGAACCTAATCCAAACAAAAAGTTAGACCAACCACAAGCATCAGATATTAATCCTTCTAGAAGTAAAGATGATGACATGGATAATCCAGGTGTTCTACAGCAGTCACAAGCTGTGTCATGGCCTCTCCCATCAAACCGTCAAGTAATATCTCCAACCAAACTCCAGCAGCCCTGACGTTATCATCTCAGTCGTCCTCCGTTGTACCTCTATCAAGATATCAGCTGAAACAGAAAATGAAAGCAAAGATGACTAAAGATGAAATCAGAAAGCAAATGGAAAAAGTCCTTAAAAGTGGAAAATACAAAATGAAAGTTGGAAGACTCATCTTCTGGGTCTTTGGTGGACAGTATGTCTATTATACAACACACCAGACCTTCATGACTTACAGAGCGTTGTTTCTGGTTGTATTTGATGGAAGCAAAGGATTACATGAACAGGTTCCTGATGTATTGTGTTTTCCTGGGCAGCATATGATACCAACCCCAGCAGGTAATACAGTAAATAGTTATCAAAGGTACCAGGATTATAATTTAGTACGCCAGACGCGCGTTTCGTCTACATAAGACTAATCAGTGACGCTCATATCAAAATATGCATAAAGCCAAACAAGTACAAAGTTGAAGAGCATTGAAGATCCCAAATTCCAAAAAGTTGTGCCAAATACGGCTAAGGTAATCTATGCCTGGGATAAGAAAATCCTTAGTTTTTCGATAATTCAAAGTTTTGTAATAGGAAATTTATTAAAATGACAGTAAAAGTGTTCATTACATGATTGACATATTCAGAAGTTTTACTTCCGTCTGCATAAATGTCTTTATACAGTCCTATTTGAGACACTTGCATATCATGCATATGATATCGAGATAAATCAGAAAATATCATTCAGTAAAGTGCCTATTATTTATCAGTATTGTTGAATTTAAAATCATTCTAAAACCCATCTTACATCTTTCACGGACTTAATATGTAAAGACCAGATGGATGGATAATTCTTTTTTTTTTTAAGTCCAAAAAGTTGGATGCACTTCATAACGAGAACATGTAAATGACAATGTTAATGATCAAAATCACATTTTTTACTAAACAGTTGGGTTTTTTTTTTCGATTTTTGGGGGCAAGTGGACATGGAGTCGGACACGTAGAATCATCATATAAAATGTTCGACGAGACAAGTGAAAAATCATTGATAAAAAACATAAAACTTTCAAGACTAATTACAAACCCCTAAAACATGAACTATTTTTGTATTGCTCTAAATTAATGCTCGAAATACAGGGGTATAATGAAGGGTAGGCCAAACATCAATGATAAAACATGCTGACTGACGGAAGCTTTCTATCAAGTGATAAACCTAGAACACACTTTATTACTACTTTCACTATTATCACTACTGGGTAACATAAAAGCCCAAGGTATGACTGTGCATATTATCTTGTGACCTACATCTAGAAATTGGCAATGAGGGTCGATTGAAAACAAAACTTTACCCGGCAAAAGAGATGATTTCAGCTTTCCAATTGTGAACTTTTCATTCCCGTGCTTGCATTTCCTATCATGATTTTCTTGATAGAGGGTTGAAACTCGCAATGAAGCTATCAAACATAGAGTTCCAAATGGTGAAGTCAAAATCATCCCTATGTGAATTTTACGGATACCATCACGAGTTGGTTGACCATTATGGTATATCCGTTTCACAAAGGATATCGGATATGGCTTTTACGTTGTAACTACAATCCCATTCCTTTTCATGAGTTAGACTATTTACCGGATTTGTTTTACTCAGCCATTAAAAAATAAACTAAACCTACAAACTTTGCCTCTTAATGTCAAAATGTCAGGTTATAATATATGCAACAGTAAAAACAAATAATTGCACTAGTCAAAATGCACCACTTGTAATCATTTTGTATAAATAACATGTTGGAAATATTTCTTCACCATAGTATTTTTATCATAATCATTAGGGTCATTGCAAATTCACTGCTTTGTCCCTTTTATGACCCGTTACAAAGTTGTTGGGCCATATAGCTTTACCCTTCTCCATTATTCACTTATTTTGTCATGTTGTCATTCTGTCATTTCTTCATTGATCTTCATGCTTGATATGGTAAACTGAAAACAGCATAAGTAGTTATTAAAGGTACCAGGATTATAATTTAATAAGCCAGGCGCCTGTTTCGTCTACATAAGACTCATTAGTGACGCTAAGATCAATAAGTAGAAAGTTGAAGAGCATTGAGGACCCAAAATTCAAAAAAGTTGTGCCAAATACGGCTACGCTAATCTATTCCACAAATAAGAAAATTCTTTGTTTTTGCAACATTTAGAGTTTTGTTACAGAAAATTTATAAAAATGACCATATCATTGATATTCATGTCAACACCAAAGTGTTGACTACTAGGCTGGTGATACCCTCGGAGACGAAACGTCTGAATAACGATATATGTCTTTCATTGATGTTGACCTTAGACCTGTACCTGACAAACCTCAGAATCACGGTAAAATAACAGATTTTTAGTCAAAGCAGTCTTTAATTGGTAATTATCTTAGACCTGTATGTTACAAACCTCGGAATCAAGGTAAAATAACAGGTTTAATTCTGCAATGCAGTCTTTAACCAGATTTTTGTGACAAAAATGTCGGTTATTGAATTGGGGATGTGAGGCGGTCGGGCGGGCGGGCGGTCGTGCGGTCTGGCAATCAAATGTTGTCCGTGCATTAACTCATGAACCGTTCAACCAAAGATTTTAAAATTTTAATATGTTGTTACTGACAACTAAATGAAGGTCAAGTTCAATAATGGCGTTTACCGTTCAGGAGTTATGGTTCTTGAAAGATTGAAAAATGGAGTTTCCAGTCGTGTCCGTGCATTTACGCATGAACTGTTCTACCAAAGCTTCCCAAATTTTGATATGTTGTTACTGATGACAAAATGGAGGTCAAGTTCAATAATGACGATTTTGACTTATACCGTTCAGGAGTTATGGTTCTTGAAAGATTGAAAAATGGAGTTTCCAGTCGTGTCCGTGCATTTACGCATGAACTGTTCTACCAAAGCTTCCCTAATTTTAATATGTTGTTACTGATGACAAAATAGAGGTCAAGTTCAATAATGACGATTTTGACTTTTACCGTTCAGGAGTTATGGTTCTTGAAAGATTGAAAAATGGTGTTTCCAGTCGTGTCCGTGCATTTTCTCATGAACTATTCAACCAAAGCTTTTAAAATTTGTATATGTTGTTACTGATGACAAAATAGAGGTCAAGTTCAATAATGACGATTTCGACTTTTACCGTTCAGGAGTTATGGTTCTTCAAAGATTGTAAAATGGCGTTTCCATTCACGTTGTTGCATTTACTCATGAACCATTCAATCTAAGCTTTTCAAATTTTAATATGTTGATACTGATGACAAAATGGAGGTCAAATTTGATATTGACGATTTTCACTTTCACCATTCATCAGTAATGGTTCTTGTTATATTGCCAGGACACAAATAAATGTTAATAAATCCGGTTTGCTGTCGTTGTGACAGCCTCTTGTTTATTGATGATGACCTTAGACATGTTCGCGTTTTTTATAAAGCTGGGTTCAAATTCATATTGAAAAATTAACGATGTTTTATTGTTTATCTAACTACTTGCTAGATTAATCAACTTAATGCTTGATATGGCAAACTGAAAACAGCATAAATAGTTATGAAAGGTACCAGGATTATAATTTAATAAGCCAGATACGCATTTCATTTACTCGTTAAGACTCATCAGTGACGCTCAGATCGAAATAATTATAAAGTCAAACAAGTACAAAGTTGAAGAGCATTGAGGACCTAAAATTCAAAAACGTTGTTCCAAACAATGCTAAGGTAATCTATTCCTGGGATATGATCATCCTTAGTTGTTTCGAAACATTTGGAGTTTCGTAACAGAGAATTTATAAAGATGACCATATCATTGATATTCTTGTCTTGACTACTGGACTGGTGATACCCTCAGGGACGACACGTCTAAAAACAATATATGTCTGTGTTAGAGATGACCAGGGATAGCAAATTTTCACATAATTTTCATATGTTTCATTTTTAGTATTTTTACAACACTGGGTCAACTGTATCCTTACTTATTGTAAAGCAGTATATACAGGAATTCCTAAGATTTTATTTGTTGCAACTCATAAAGACAGAGTACCAAAGGTAAGGGAACAAAGTTATCTGATATATTGGCCTTTTTTCTAATACTATATGAAATAGTTCAACTATATCTATATCAATCTCAATATAATGTTATTCCATTAGATATTTATAAGTTTGGCAATCATGAGTTATGACCCTTTAATGATTTAATTAAGTTATAATCAGTAAACGGCTTGCTGTCAATTTTCCTGTCCTCATCAATGATTGTTCTTCAGAACTTTTTTAGATTAATGATATAGTGGTAAATTCCTTTTACATGAACTTAAGTATTGCATAGATTGTTCTTCACCATGATCTGATCACTCTCATGTACTTTCTTTAAAGGAGGATATTGAAACACGGCGTACAGAGTTATATAGCGGAGTAGAAGAGTTATTCAAAGACCACGAAGGACGAGCACATCTGGTTATCAACAACAAAATATTTGTCAATGCCACAGACAACACAGATCCAGAGATCAATGTCCTAAAGAAAGCAATCACAGATCTTACCTTTCAACATCCATGTTGGGGAGAGTCAATGCCCAATGCCTCTGTTCCTCTTGAACTTGAGATTGCTAACCTGGTAGCAAACGGGAATCAAATATTGTCATTGTTGGAAGTTGAAGAATTAAATGCCATCAGCAAGGTGTCCGTCTTGTCAAAGGAAGAGCTCAGTGATTTCCTTCACTTCCAGCACTCACTTGGAAAGATGATCTATTTTGATACCCCACAGTTGAGAGGTTATGTGATCATAAGTCCGCTACTTCTGGTCGAAGTTATGAGATCGTTTGTTACAGGTACTATCTTATATAATATCAACATTTATACTCCGTGGTCTATAAACACTGCCCGATGCCCATAGTACATGTCAATAATCTCTGAATCTTTATACCGTCCGACGCCAAATATATGTCCAAACAATTCCATATTAACTATAAAAGATAAATACTTACAGTCATACAACTTGTTAAAACAATTATCGTACTCAGACTCAGAAATCATCCAATCAAGGAAAGTTTGTTTATGACTGAAATGCCTGAAATTAACACTTTTTCCCACAATCAGAGAAAAAGAAAAAAAGAAAATTAAAACACTTTCACCTGGCAATTGCCACTACTTGACGTCAAAGATATTCTTCTATGAAACTATACAAACAGTTGCAATCAAATTTTAAATAAATGGTCAGTAGGGTATCTCTTCTAAAGTATGTGTGGGTGGGTTTTTTTTCCATTCCTGTCAGTAAATCAATGTACAGTAGCTAACATGTCTAAATATTTATCATACGTAATAAATGTGTAAATGGTGTCAATATCTTGAAGTATCATACTGTAGATAGGGAAAATATAAGAAGGTCAAACATGATCAGAACGTTAAGATCTGCCTACTTCCAGAACTCTCATAGAACAATTTGTTTTCCTTTTTTCTATGAAAAAAATAATTAGTTTTAGTAAAAGTAAGTATACACTGTATATTGCAATATAACAGATCTTCAATATAAGACCAACAATAACTTTATGCTAGTTCTGTTATCTCGGAAACTTATTATGATAGCTACGTTAAAAAAAATCTACACACTATTGGATCACCTTAATTAATTGTTTGTCTTATGGTAATATGTGGCGCGGACATAGATTCGTACCCTCCCTACAGTCAAACCAAATACATGAACATTGATATATTTCCTATGTCTCTCCTAAGTACGCAACATTTTAGAGTATGAGCTATGACTAGTCGGCTCCGATTTAGAATAAATATCCGGCTAAGTTGACTCCTAACTTTTAAATTAATATCTTTAAAAATATTAAAAATACAATTTCTCTTATAAGATGAACCACACAATTTGTAAATTAAAACAGAACACGTAAATCAAATATCATTGATAAATTACTTTCACAAACTAAAATTTTAAATAACTAAATTACCGAACATCAACGAAATTCAAATTAGAAATCTTTAACACTGTTCTGTTGTACTAATTCGTAGATCTGTAGATTTTTTGTCTCCCGTTTTCACACTGTTCTGTTGTACTAATTCGTAGATCTGTTTAGTAGATTTTTGTCCCCCGTTTTCACACTGTTCTGTTGTACAAATTCGTAGATCTGTTTAGTTGATTTTTGTCCCCCGTTTTCACACTGTTCTGTTGTACTAATTCGTAGATCTGTTTAGTAGATTTTTGTCCCCCGTTTACACACTGTTCTGTTGTACTAATTCGTAGATCCGTTTAGTAGATTTTTGTCTCCCGTTTTCTCACTGTTCTGTTGTACTATTTCGTAGATCTGTTTAGTAGATTTTTTGTTTCCCGTTTTCAAAATGTTGTGTTTACTAATTTGTAGATCTGTTTAGTAGATTTTTGTCTCCCGTTTTCACACTGTTCTGTTGTACTAATTCGTAGATCTGTTTAGTAGATTTTTGTCTCCCGTTTTCACACTGTTCTGTTGTACTTATTCGTAGATCTGTAGTTTTTGTCCCCCGTTTTCACACATTTCTGTTGTACTAATTCGTAGATCTGTTTTGTAGATTTTTGTCTCCCGTTTTCACACTGTTCTGTTGTACTAATTCGTAGATCTGTTTAGTAGATTTGTGTCTCCCGTTTTCACACTGTTCTGTTGTACTAATTCGTAGATCTGTAGATTTTTGTCTCCCGTTTTCACACTGTTCTGTTGTACTAATTCGTAGATCTGTAGATTTTTGTCCCACGTTTGTTCTGTTATACTAATTCGTAGATCTGTAGATTTTTGTCTCCCGTTTTCACATTGTTCTGTTGTACTAATTCGTAGATCTGTAGATTTTTGCGTCCCGTTTTCACACTGTTCTGTTGTACTAATTCGTAGATCTGTAGATTTTTGTCTCCCGTTTTCTCACTGTTCTGTTGTACCAATTCGTAGATCTGTAGATTTTTGTCTCCCGTTTTCTCACTGTTCTGTTGGACTAATTCGTAGATCTGTAGATTTTTGTCCCCCGTTTTCACACACTTCTGTTGTACTAACTCGTAGATCTGTAGGTTTTTGTCTCCCGTTTTCACACTGTTCTGTTGTACTAATTCGTAGATCTGTTTAGTAGATTTTTGTCTCCCGTTTACACACTGTTGTGTTTACTAATTCGTACATCTGTTTTAGTAGATTTTTGTATCCCGTTTTCACACTGTTCTGTTGTACTAATTCGTAGATCTGTTTAGTAGATTATTGTCTCCCGTTTTCACACTGTTGTGTTTATTAATTCGTAGATCTGTTTAGTAGATTTTTGTCTCCCGTTTTCACACTGTTATGTTTACTAATTCGTAGATCTGTTTAGTAGATTTTTGTCTCCCGTTTTCACACTGTTCTGTTGTATTAATTCGTAGATCTGTTTAGTAGGTTTTTGTCTCCCGTTTTCACACTGTTGTGTTTACTAATTCGTAGATCTGTTTAGTAGATTTTTGTCTCCCGTTTACACACTGTTCTGTTGTACTAATTCGTAGATATGTTTAGTTGATTTTTGTCTCCCGTTTTCACACTGTTCTGTTGTACTAATTCGTAGATCTGCAGATTTTTGTCTCCCGTTTTCTCACTGTTATGTTTACTAACTCGTAGATCTGTTTAGTAGACTTTTGTCTCCAGTTTTCACACTGTTCTGTTGTACTAATTCGTAGATCTGTAGATTTTTGTCCACCGTTTTCACACACTTCTGTTGTACTAATTCGTAGATCTGTTTAGTAGATTTTTGTCTCCCGTTTTCGCACTGTTCTGTTGTACTAATTCGTAGATTTGTTTAGCAGTTTTTTGTCTCCCGTTTTCACACTGTTCTGTTGTTCTAATTCGTAGATCTGTAGTTTTTTGTCTCCCGTTTTCTCACTGTTATGTTTACTAATTCGTAGATCTGTTTAGTAGACATTTGTCTCCCGTTTTCACACTGTTCTGTTGTACTTATTCGTAGATCTGTAGATTTTTGTCCTCCGTTTTCACACACTTCTGTTGTACTAATTCGTAGATCTGTTTAGTAGATTTTTGTCTCCCGTTTTCGCACTGTTCTGTTGTACTAATTCGTAGATCTGTTTAGTAGATTTTTTTATCCCGTTTTCGCACTGTTCTGTTGTACTAATTCGTAGATCTGTTTAGTAGATTTTTTTATCCCGTTTTCACACTGTTCTGTTGTAATAATTCGTAGACCTGTTTAGTAGTTTTTTGTCTCCCGTTTTCACACTGTTCTGTTGTTTGTTTTCTTCATATTCAATCGTCATCATTTAACTTTTACAAAACATTTTCGACTATGAAACTTCTCAGCAAAGCTTAACCAAACTTCATAGTCATCATAAGGGTATCTAGTTTAAAACAGGTATTATGACCTTGTCAATCATTCAATATGGAAGATAGAACATGGAGGTGAAATGCAATTGTTTGTTTATTGTCATGAATATAATAAAATACAGAAAATCTGACAGGGCCATGCATTATCAAAAGGTTGAGATCAATTAATAAGCTGTTTGTTAGCAGCAACACTGTCAGGCAACTGCTGATAGAAGTTATTGACCTATAATTACGAATGCTACAAGTCTTTTGTTTTATATTGTTTTCCTATTCAGTTAAAAACGTTAAAAAAAAAGATGGAAATGTAAAAACCTGACATAATCAGCAATACAAGATCTTCAAATAAGTAGTTTTTCCAAAATCGTTAGTTAAGTCTTTACAAAGGCCAAGTAATTATAGTGACCTGAAACGATTCATTTTACCGTTTTGTGTTATAAGCTATTTTTGTTATTGTAAGATACTTTTAATACTATTTTCAATTATCAATTTATAATTTTCACTTAACAGATATTGCCTTTTGGCCGAAGAAAGGTCTCATACGAAATACTTTTGAAAGGATGTCAGAAAGTGGAATAGTACAAAGAAAAGAGCTTTATCTTATTTGGGAACAAAAGCACTTCAATAAAATATCACCCTACAAAGAGTTCATATTTGATATGCTCATCCACCTTGATATTATATCAGAGCAACGTAGATATGATATTACTACGGGGAGTCGGTTACCAGTGGAAAACTTCTTTGTTCCCTGTATGCTCATTCAGAGAAATGACACAAGATTCATGACCCACGAATGCACACCAGAGAAAGCCATCAGTCTAGCATTTGTATTCAAAGGGACAATAATACCACCAGCCTTACCAAATCGTCTCATTAGCGCATGTCTCAGCATGTGGGCTGTGAAGACATTTGAAGAAAAACAACTCCTGTTTTCAGGATTCGTTGGTTTAACATTCGATAAAGCACATGATATTGTAGTGTGTGTTGAAGGTAACAAGATATTGCTCTACATAGTCCATGAAACCTCCAATGGACTGATCGTGCCAGATATTGCCACTGGAATCAAGGAATGCATGTTCACAACATTAGAGAGAATCTCAGATTTCTATAAGTCCACAGTCTCCTCTAGCAGGCAAAAACTACCCTTCCACATAGAATATGCATGCTCCAGGTTAGAATGCTATGTCACTGAAGAGGCAGCATTGACAACTGATGAATGGATCTGTGAGGAACATAAGATTGTACATACTAAAGACAAGTGGAATATTTGGAATCAAGACCAGGTAAATTAAGTTGATGTTATATAAAAAGATCTCTAATCAAGTCACACAGAGCTGACTTGTGGTTTGCTTATGTAATCATCATAAAAAAAGAAAACAACAGGTTGAATCAACCAGACTCACAAGATCAATTTCCTATTTAACTTATATAATGAAAGATCAGGTATGTACAGTATGTAGACTAAATGAAACAGGGATGTAGACTAAATGAAACAGGGATTTCTTCTCTGAATTTTTTTTTCATCTCTTTCTTGTATATTAGATTGGTCTGCAATCTTTAAATCTTAGTATTTTGTACTTATTCTTCAAAACAGCCACACCAGAATACCTAACATTGCAGGGTAAATACTCCTTTTCGACATTATCAAACATATGGCTCAATATGTTTATAAATACTTTACAAATTACATCCTTTGAAGCCTTGCCGTGAATTATATGCAAAAGTGTTGTAGGGGCTAATTGGTTATCAAAAGTACCAGGATTATAGTTTAGTACGCCAGACGCGCGTTTTATCTACATAAGACTCATCAGTGACTCTCATATCAAAATAGTTTTAAAGCCAAACAAGTACAAAGTTAAAGAGCATTGAGGATCCAAAATTCCAAAAAGTTGAGCCAAATACGGCTAAGGTAATCTTTTCCTGGAACAAGAAAATCCTTAGTTTTTCGAAAAATTCAAAGTTTTGTAAAACAGGAAATTTATAAAAATGACCACATAATTGATATTCATGTCAACACCGAAGTGCTGACTACTGGGCTGGTGATACGGGGACGAAACCTCCACCAGCAGTGGCATCTAAAATATTGTATGTAATATTGTTAATACCTTAAACATTAAGGGTTTCACCGCTGAGTTCCCCATGCTTAAAAATACAACCCATGATTTTGCATTAATGATTTATTACTTCCACGATTTTATTTCAGACAAAAGAACAATGTGAAATGGACTGTCAAGGTAAAAACATTAAGTGATTATTACCAAACTGAGCATTATAGTTATTCAATTCAAAACATTTTTGAATAATAGATATTCTATCATATTCTTTAAATCAAATATCTAAAATGTAAGGTTTTTAAAATTTTAAAATAAATACTACAAGATATGAAACAATAATGTAAAACATATATATGTCAGGAGCCTCTGGCCTTTGTTAGTCTTGTATTATTTTTATTTTAGTTTCTTGTGTACAATTTGGAAATTAGTATGGCGTTCATTATCACTGAACTAGTATATATTTGTTTAGGGGCCAGCTGAAGGACGCCTCCGGGTGCGGGAATTTCTCGCTACATTGAAGACCTGTTGGTGACCTTCTGCTGTTGTTTTTTTTCATTTTTCGGGTTGTTGTCTCTTTGACACATACCTCATTTCCATTCTCAATTTTATAAGCTATATAGATATAGGAAGATGTGATATAAGTGTCAATGAGACAACATGAGGCTTAGTTTATGATTAGATCAGCAACATTTAGCACATGCAGATATCTATAAATGTAATTCTGAACTATTACCATCACAAACATTTTTTTTTGCAACCCTGACTATTTGGATTCTTATCTCTCGTCAAATTTAAAAATTAAACATTTTGTAAAATGACTAACTATTAAGTCAATTTGTAAATTTCGAACCTTGCACATGTTGCAAGGGATTTTATATAATTATTAAGAATTACTTTTGAAGTGTCAAAAACTTGTTGAAAGTACTTGATAAATTACATGCTTATATTGGTGATTTTGAATCTGTTCAAAGTTTTGATTGTTGTACCCTATATACCACACTGCCTCACATTCTCATTAAGAAAAAATTCACACACCTAATTAAATGGGCATTTAAAAAGTCAGAATGTGAATATTTATGTTCAAACTCTTAATCATGTTTTTCTTTGTCTAATATGTTCTCCTATTTATTTGTATTGTAGTCCTGTAATATTATGTTGTCATTTCAATGTTAAATTTAACTTTGCCATTAAAGTGCGAGGTTTGGCATGCCACAAAACCAGGTTCAACCCACCATTTTTTTCTTTAAAAATGTCCTGTACCAAGTCAGGAATATGGCAATTGTTATATTATAGTTCGTTTCTGTGTGTGTTACATTTTAACGTTGCGTAAGTTGTTTTCTTTTATTTTTAGTTAGCTCACCTGGCCCGAAGGACCAAGTGAGCTTTTCTCATCACTTGGCTTCCGTCGTCCGTCGTCGTCGTCGTCGACGTCGTCGTTAACTTTTACAAAAATCTTCTCCTCTGAAACTACTGGGCCAAATTAAACCAAACTTGGCCACAATCATCATTTTTTTTTAATTTTTTATTGATCTTTTTGGTGTTCAAGCTACAGTGCATACATACATACATACATTTTTACAATATATAAGTGATTGACATATGGCATAGTCATACTATTGATATTTTACGAATAAGACATAGTAAAAACAAATACAAGTAAATGATGTGAATAATCGGTGTATGATACAAGTAAAAGATACTTTGGAATACATTAAATATACATGATCATATCGAGAATAAAATTTAATTAATAACTTCCATAAATTCCCCCCATCTGTCGACAAATGACTCGTGCTTGTCTTTAGAAAGATATAAATATTCTAATATCTCCAGACGTCTTTTCAAAAATTTGAGAAAAGCTTGCACAGATATAAACAATTTGTCTAATTGTGTGTACTTTACATAATGAATGTAATATTTTGCCTGTAAAATACAATAGTTTAACACTAAGTTATCAGAATTCAATATACCAAAAATGACACTGTCTTTATTTAAAAATATTTTTACTGCAAAAACATATGCCACCAATTGGAAAATTCTCTCCAAAATCGTTTTATTTCTATACATTCAAAAAATTTATGCTCTATAGTTTCTATTTCTTTACAACTGGCACACTCATTAGTTAAAGAAAGTTTATATTTTTCAAGGAGATAATTATGTGAGACTATTCTGTGTAACACTTTATATTGAAAAGCTTGTAGTTTGCTTTCAATAGTACATTTAAAAGCTAGTGAATAAATATTGTTCCACTTTTCGTCACTAATTTCTATATTAAAACAATCATCATTGGGGTATCTAGTTTAAAAAATGTGTGGCGTGACCCGCTTAACCATCCAAGATGGCCGCCATGGCTAAAAATAGAACATAGGGGTAAAATGCAGTTTTTGGCTTATAAATCAAAAACCAAAGTATTTTGAGCAAATCTGACATGAAGTAAAATTGTTTATCAGGTCAAGATCTATCTGCTCTGAAATTTGCAGATGAATCAGAGAACCCGTTGTTGGGTTGCTGCCCCTGAATTGGTAATTTTAAGGAAATTTTGCTGTTTTTGGTTATTAAATTGAATATAATAATAAATAGAGATATACTAAAAACAGCAATAATGTTCAGCAAAGTAAGATTTACAAATAAGTCAACATGATCAAAATGGTCAGTTGACCCCTTTAGGAGTTATTGCCCTTTAAAGTCAATTTTTAACCATTTTTCGTAATTTTTTTATATCTTTTACAAAAATCTTCTCCTCTGAAACTGCTAAGCCAAATTAATCCAAACTTGGCCACAATCATCTTTGGGGTATCTAGTTTACAAAATGTGTGGTGTGACCCGCCAAACCAACCAAGATGGCCGCCATGGCTAAAAATAGACCATAGGGGTAAAACGCAGTTTTTGGCTTATAACTCAAAAACCAAAGCATTTAGAGCAAATCTGACATGGTGTAAAATTGTTAATCAGGTCCAGATCTATTTGCCCTGAAATTTTCAGATGAATCAGAGAGCCTGTTGTTTGGTTGCTGTTCCTGAATTGGTAATTTTAAGGAAATTTTGCTGTTTTTGGTTATTATCTTGAATATTATTATAGATAGAGATAAACTGTAAACAGCAATAATGTTCAGCAAAGTAAGATTTACAAATAAGTTAACATGACCAAAATGGTAATTGACCCCCTAAGGAGTTATTGTCCTTTATAGTCAATTTTAAACAATTTTCATAAAAATTGTAAATTTTACTACCGTAACATTTTCCACAAAAACTACTGGGCCAAGTTCATTATAGATAGTGATAATTGTAAGCAGCAAGAATGTTCAGTAAAGTAAGATGTACACACATATCACCATCACCAAAACACAATTTTGTCATGAATCCATCTTCTTCCTTTGTTTAATATTCACAAATACCAAGGTGAGCGACACAGGCTCTTTAGAGCCTCTAGTTTAGTGTAAAAGTCAACAACACATTGCGATAAGACGTGTCACGGTACTTGTCTATCCTAAATGCATGTATTTGGATTTGATTTTATATTTGTTATTCTCGTGGTATTTTGTCTGATGCTTGGTCCGTTTCTGTGTGTGTTACATTGTAGTGTTGTGTCGTTGTTCTCCTCTTATGTTTTGTGCGTTTGCCTCAGTTTTAGTTTGTTACCCCGATTTTGTTTTTTGTCCATGGATTATTTTAGTTTGAACAGCGGTATACTACTGTTGCCTTTATTTATGACCACATAAGGAAGGTTGGGTTTGATTTTGGGAGTTGAGGTCCCAACAGTTTAGAAATTAGGGGTCAAAAAGGGGCCCAACATAAGCATTATTCTTGGTTTTCGCACCATAACTTTAGTATATTAAGTAGAATAGAAATCTATGAAATTTAAACACAAGGTTAATAAGCATAAAAGGAAGTTGGGTTTGATTTTGGGACTTCTGATCCCAACAGTTTAGGAATAAGGGGCCCAAAGGGTCCAAAATTGAACTTTTTTTTTATTTCATCAAAAATTGAATAATTGGGGTTCTTTGTTATGCCGAATCTAACTGTGTATGTAGATTCTTAATTTTTTGTCCCGTTTTCAAATTGGTCTACATTAAGGTCCAAAGGGTCCAAAATTAAACAGTTTTATTTTAACAAAAATTGAATCCTTGGGGTTCTTTGATATGCTGAATCTAAACATGTACTTAGATTATTGATTATTGGCCCAGTTTTCAAGTTGGTCCAAATCGGGGTCCAAAATTAAACTTTGTTTGATTTCATCAAAAATTTAATAATTGGGGTTCTTTGATATCCAAATCTAACTGTGTATGTAGATTCTTAACTTTTGGTCCCGTTTTCAAATTGGTCTACATTAAAGTCCAAAGAGTCTAATATTAAACTTAAGTTTGATTTTAACAAAAATTGAATTATTGGGCTTCTTTGATATGCTGAATCTAAAAATGTACTTAGATTTTTTATTATGGGCCCAGTTTTCAAGTTGGTCCAAATCAGGATCCAAAATTATTATATTAAGTATTGTGCAATAGCAAGAAATTTTTAATTGCACAGTATTCAGCAATAGCAAGAAATCTTCAATTGCACAGTATTGTGCAATAGCAAGAAATATTCAATTGCACAGTATTGCGCAATAACAAGAATTCTTCAATTGCACAATATTGTGCAAAGGCAAATATTTTCAATTGCACAGTATTGCGCAATAGCAAGAAATATCTAATTGCACAATATTGTGCAATAGCAAGAAATGTTCAATTGGAGTTATCTTTCTTTGTTCAGAATAGTAGTTGAATCAGCTTAAATCATTGTTTTATACAATATACAATGTATATTCACTTTTACTACCAAATGATAAATTAAAACAATCTTTACCATTCAGTGATAACAAGCACTTTATTTTACATTTTAATATTTTATAATGTTATTTAAATGAGTTGTTATTGTTGCAACATTATAACTTTGAATTGAGATCAGTTTTGGAAAAAAGGGAAAGGGGATGTGAAAAAAAAATGGGGGGGGGGGTAAATTTTTCTCATTTCAGATTTCATAAATAAAAAGAAAATTTCTTCACACATTTTTTTGAGAGGATTAATATTCAACAGCATAGTGAATTGTTCAAAGGCAAAAAAAATATTTTAAGTTCATTAGACCACATTTATTTTTGTCAGAAACCTATGCTGTGTCAACTATTTAATCACAATCCAAATTTAGAGCTGAATCCAGCTTTAATGTTGTGTCCATTCTTGCCCCAACCGTTCAGGGTTCAACCTCTGCGGTCGTATAAAGCTGCGCCCTGCGGAGCATCTGGTTAAAACATTTGCTAGATTCATAAACTATCTTGGATTTTTACCAAACTTGGACAAGCTTTTTACAATCAAATGATAGTATCAACAAGAAGAATTTTATTGATTTTTTTCCTCATTTTTTTTACCCAATGATTAACAGCAAAAGTAGGCGAGACACTGGGTTCCGTGGAACCCTTACGAATTTTTTTAGTACAATAAACAAAAGAATTTTGTCAATTGGACATGCTTTGATACTATATATGGACTTGAATATTTACTCGATTACATTTTTGTTCGCTTTGGAGATTCTGTATATCGTAAGGTTATCGAAATTCCAATGGGGACTAACTGTGCACCACCTCTTGCGGATCTGTTTTTGTATTGCTATGAGTTATGACAAAAATCAGAAAAGACCCATCGAAACAACATCTGATACAGAAATTTAATAATACTTTTAGATATTTGGATGATATATTGGCTCTCAATCATGACGACCTCAGTAGGTATACTAAAGAAATGTATCCTGTTGAACTTACTTTAAATAAAGCTAATGCTAACAATGACCACTGCCCTTTCCTCGATTTTCATATCTATATCATTAAAGGAAAGCGTAATACTAAAATTTATGATATAAGAGATAATTTTTCATTTCTTATCGTTAATTATCCATTTTAGATGGTGACGTTCCCTTGTCACCATCTTACGGTGTTTATATATCTCAACTTGAACCATTCGCTCGTGTATGGAACAGCGTTTTAGATTTTTAGAAGCTAAATGTATGTATTACTGAAAAATTATTACATCAGTGTTTTCGATATCACAAACTAGTCAAAATATTTACTAAATTTTATCATCAACAACGACATCATTCGTAAATGTAACTCAAAATGCAGACTTATTATACCTTCAGGTATGTCACATCCAATCCTTTATGGTAATATTCTTTTTAAAGCACAAACATGTCAGTATTCACCTCAGAATCTAACAAAACCTTTAAATATACTTATTAAGAAGTGATATAGTTACGATACTGTTGTCAGGTCATTAAAGATAATATATTTTGGCTTTAATATTGATTTTCTTATAGGGTCTTTGCATCGGAACTAAGCACATTTATTCAAAAACAGTTATTGCCATGACATGGGTTATGTTCTTCTCATATATATAAGAATGGTATGATACTAAACCCCTAACGGGATGGATTGTGCCTGACATTCATATGATGAAGATATAATCTTTCAATCAGTTTAATTGAAGTCTGGAGCTGGCATGTCAATTATCGTCATTATACATAATCTACTCTGTATGATGGATATGTCTCTATTAATGACTCGCTGCCATTTATACAAAAGCCATTAGGTATTCATCACATTCGCAGGAAACTTGATTCATTATCCCTTTCAAAACTTCATTCTCTAGTCAATTTATTTTTGGAAACTACCGTTACAATCCCTCATTCAAACCAATACTAACTTAAAGCTATCATTTCGGATATTGCAAGTCACAGACTTTTCAAACCAGTTCGTATTGTAAAAAATGAAAAAGAGAAAAGATCTTTGCTTAATCCTTTCTTTGCCAGCAAATTAAATGTCTCGATGACGTCAACTTATGCAATATCCTTCATCTAAATTAATTCGGTCGAAAATACCTCCTTATTTCAAAGATCAGTCTGTACCATTCATTTGCTATACCTATATTAAACATATGGCAAATCAAATTTCAATTACAAACACGTTTTTCGGGATCTCAATATTGACGACTTCAAGCCTAAACCTCCTGATTGCATTTGTGCTAGTTCCCAATTAACTTATAATCCGGCTGGTCACGTTATTAAAGGTGAATTCAATATTGTCAATAACATTTCCCTACGAAATGTGTTATCGAAAGGTCCGAAATAACGTGAGCCTAAATCCATCAATTGGAAATAAAATTTCATAATTTTGATGGATTCAGTCGAGGATAATACCAGGCAATTAGCTTAGCTCAAGAAGGAAGACGAAGACACTCTTTCCGAATGGATTAAGGCAGTGAGAACGTTGATACAAATCAAAATTAAGAAACTGAAATGTTGCAAAACACTTATCCTACATCCATGACAAATATGTTGTTGTCCTCGCAGATAAAGACCCAGACAACATCGTTTTTGTGTGTAAAACTCATAACATTAACTGCTTTGTAGACTAATTATGTATTGACAATTCACTTGGAAGCTCAACATGCTCAACATATACCCTAATGACATTAACCAAAGAGGAAATCCTGGATAATCATGGGTCTGTTCTATGTCCCTTTGGAATTTCAACTAAAGAACTGGTTCTTCCATAATGGTATTGGATACCAAAACTACATAAGTGTCCTTACAAACAACGGTATATTGCTGGGTATTCCAAGTGCTCCATGAAACCTCTTTCTAAATTATTAATATCTGTTCTATCATCAATCAAAGCCGAGCTTCAAAGTTATTGTGAAACTGCCTATTCTAGAGGTGGCGTGATTCAGATGTGGATACTGCAAAATTCCAAAGATATTTAAGAGTACTAGTACATACAATCTAACTCTCTTCCATCTTCCAATAGTATTAAAACATAAATCCTACTTTGTAAAGGATCACTCTGATTCAAACAAAAAATTCTCTGAATCTGACATTATCAAGATGCTCAATTCTTAATTGACAACACATGTGTTACTTTCGGAGGACATGTTTTTCAACAGACTGTCGGTATTCCTATAGGAACCGATTGTGCCCATCTTCTTGTCGAATTGTTACTTTATTATTATTAGACTGAATTCGTACAGGAATTTCTTAGGAAGAAAGATAAGAAGTTAGCAATATCCTTTAACTTTACTTTCCGCTATAAAGATGATGTTCTCTCACTTAAATAATTTCACGACCGTGCAAGGGCTGTATAGCCAGTCAAGGTCGGTAAAAACTTCCATTTGTAAATAATTAAACATTTGATGACTATGTTGACCTCATCTATCCAATTGGACTAGAGATACAACAGATACAGTTAAGTAGGCTTCATATCTTGACTTGCATCTAGAAATTTGCCATGAGGGTCGGTTGAAAACAAAACTTCACGACAAAAGAGATGAATTCAGCTGTCCAATTGTGGACTTTCCAATTTTTAGTAGCAACATTCCAGCAGCACCAGCACACGGGGTATATATCTCCCAATTGAAACGATATTCCAGTGCTTGTATTTCCTGTCATTATTTTTTATATAGAACGTTGCTGCTCACAAGGAAGCTATCAAACCAATCTTCCAAATGGTAAGATGAAATTATCCCTTCCAAAATTTTACGGACACCATCACGAGTTGGTTGACCGTTATGGAATAACCGTTTCACATATGACATCAGATATGTTCTTTACGTCGTAACTTCAATCCCCTTCCCTATCATGAATGTGACCTTCCGAATTAGACTATTTACCGGATTTGTTATAACATGAGCATCACGACGGGTGCCACATATGGAGCAGGATCTGCTTACCCTTCTGGAGCACCTGACATCCCACCCAGTTTTTGGTGGGGTTCATGTTGCCTATTCTTTAGTTTTAAATGTTGTGTCATGTGTACTATTTTGTAGATAGATATAGGAAGATGTGGTGTGAGTGTCTGTTTGTCTGTTTCATTTTTATCCATGGCTTTGTCAATTTATTTTTGATTGATGAGTTTGACTGTCCTTCTGGTATCTTTCGACCCTCTCTCACTAATTCAGTTTGCTCCGTTCTTATTAATTCAAAAATGCGTTATTAGGGGGAATGGCAAATATTTGCCTCCACCTTAACGCTTGAATGAAAAAAAGTGCCGTAACTGACCCATTAGAATAGAAATAATTCATGGGGGCTTTACTGTATACTGATTTTACCACGGGTTTGCCTATTATGTCGATATCTAACCCCTCGGTGCGCTCGTGATGAAATATTTATCTTAAAGGGCCAACCCATGGTGACATCAGTATAAAATCAAACCCCAATAAATTATTTCTATTCTAATGGGTCAATTATACGGTCTTTGTTTGGGGGATCGACGCGTTTAAGTGAAGGCAAGTATTTGCCATTCTCACTAATAAAATCAGTGAGATCAGTTCAGATGCAAGCCTCCATGAATAATTTCTTTAATAAAACCTGCCACTCAAATAGTTTATGAAATAGCAAATAATTAGTACATACAGTGCATGAGGGAATTGTAGATCATTTATTAGAATTTAAGAGAGTTCCAATAGTTCAAATACGTCTTAGTGCATGTCAACATCATCTTCTTTTGTAATGAGCAGTACAAAACATGGTCTGTTTTTAATTTTTTTTTATAATATAAACTCTCCTTTCAGAAAATGTAAGTAATATTACATGTTTATCTAAATTGAGTAAGCAAACTCGTCTAATGTTTAACAATAATCAACCATCCTTAAAATGTTTGATTCACTGTATAAACATTCATTTTTTGCACATATAGGTTTACAAGAAAGTGCCTTGAATCAGATACCAAGTGACATTGAACTTCAAAGATTTGCATCACGATGTGATGATGTCACCATAAAAGAGTTAGCCATACGTCTTGGTATGAGTTTCCAAGAATGGGATGAACTTGAAAGGAATAATCCTGACTATATTCAGATTGTCAAGTATAGAATATTGGTCAACTGGAGAGAAAAATGTTCAGGAAAATTCAGCAACATAGCACAAGCTTTATCAGAGATGAAACTAACTACACATATGTTGTGTCAGGTAAAATAACAGAGATATAAATAGCTACACATATGTTGTGTCAGGTAAATTAACAGAGATGAAATAACTACACATATGTTGTGTCAGATAAAGTAACAGAGATAAAACTAACTACACATATGTTGTGTCATGTAAAGTAACAGAGATGAAACTAACTACACATTTGTTGTGTCAGGTATAAAGTAACAGAGATAAAACTAACTATACATTTGTTGTGTCATGTAAAGTAACAGAGATAAAACTAGCAACACATATGTTGTGTCATGTAAATTTACAGAGATAAAACTAACAACACATATGTTGTGTCATGTAAAGTAACAGAGATAAAACTAGCAACACATATGTTGTGTCATGTAAAGTTACAGAGGTGAAACTAACTACACATATGTTGTGTCAGGTAAAGTAACAGAGATAAAACTAACAACACATATGTTGTGTCATGTAAAGTAACAGAGATAAAACTAGCAACACATATGTTGTGTCATGTAAAGTTACAGAGATAAAACTAACAACACATATGTTGTGTCAGGTAAAGTAACAGAGATAAAACTAACAACACATATCTTGTGTCAGGTAAATTAACAGAGATGAAATAACAACACATATGTTGTGTCAGGTAAAGTAACAGAGGTGAAACTAACAACACATATGTTGTGTCAGGTAAAGTAACAGAGATAAAACTAACTACACATATGTTGTGTCATGTAAAGTAACAGAGATGAAACTAACTACACATATGTTGTGTCAGGTAAAGTAACAGAGATAAAACTAACAACACATATGTTGTGTCAGGTAAAGTAACAGGGATAAAACTAACAACACATATGTTGTGTCAGTTAAAGTAACAGAGATGAAACTTACAACACATATGTAGTGTCAGGTAAAGTAACAGAGATGAAACTAACTACACATATGTTGTGTCAGGTAAGAAGCAGAAATAAAACTAACAACACATATGTTGTGTCATGTAAAGTAACAGAGATGAAACTAACTACACATATGTTGTGTCATATAAAGTAACAGAGATGAAACTAACTACACATATTTTGTGTCAGGTAAAGAAACAGAGGTGAAACTAACAACACATATTATGTTGTATCAGGTACAGTAACAGAGATAAAACTAACTACACATATGTGTCTCAGGTAAAGTAACAGAGATAAAACTAACTATACATGTGTTGTGTCAGGTTAAGTAACAGAGTTGAAACTAACTACACATATGAGGCTGACTTCATGCAGGAAGTTCTTGGGAAGAAAGATAAGAAGTTCGCGATATCCTTAACTCTACTTTCCGCTATATAGATGATGTTCTTTCACTAAATAATTCAAAATTTGGTGACTATGTGGAACGCATTCATCCCATCGAACTAGAGATAAAGGATACTACAGATACAGTTAAATCGGCCTCATATCTTAACTTGCATCTAGAAATTGACAATAAGGGTGGGTTGAAAACAAAACTTTACGACAAAAGAGATGATTTCAGGTTTTTAATTGTGAACCTTCCATTTCTAAGTAGCAAAATTCCAGCAGCACCTGCAGACGGGGTATATATCTCCCAATTGATACGATATTTCCGTGCTTGTATTTCCTATCATAATTTTCTTGATAGAGGGTTGCTGCTCAAAAGGAAGCTATTAAACCAAGAGTTCCAAATGGTGAAGTTGAAATCCTCCCTTCGTTAATTTTACGGACGCCATCACGAGTTGGTTGACCGTTATGGAATAACCGTTTCACAAATGATATCGGATATGTTCCTTACGTCGTAACTTCAATCCCTTTCCCTGTAATAAATGTGACCTACCAAGTTATACTATTTACCGGATGTGTTATCACATAAGCAACACGACGGGTGCCACATGTGAAGCAGGATCTGCTTACCCTGCCGGAGCACCTGAGATCACCCGTAGTTTTTGGTGGGTTTTTGTGTTGTTTATTCTTTAGTTTTCTATGTTGTGTCATGTGTACCCTTGTTTGTGTGTTTGTCTTTTTTCATTTTTATACGACCGCAAATTTTGAAAAAATTTTCGTTGTATATTGCTATCACGTTGGCGTCGTCGTCTGCGTCGTCGTCGTCGTCGTCGTCGGCGGCGTCGTCGTCGTCGGCGGCGTCGTCGTCGTCGTCGTCGTCGTCGTCCGAATACTTCTAGTTTTCGCACTCTAACTTTAGTAAAAGTGAATAGAAATCTATGAAATTTTAACACAAGGTTTATGACCATAAAAGGAAGGTTGGTATTGATTTTGGGAGTTTTGGTCCCAACATTTTAGGAATTAGGGACCAAAAAGGGCCCAAATAAGCATTTTCTTGGTTTTCGCACTATAACTTTAGTTTAAGTTAATAGAAATCTATGAAATTTTGACACAAGGTTTATGACCACAAAAGAAAGGTTGGGATTGATTTTGGGAGTTTTGGTTTCAACAGTTTAGGTATTAGGGGCCAAAAAAGGGCCCAAATAAGCATTATTCTTGGTTTTTGCACAATAACTTTAGGTTAAGTAAATAGAAATCAATGAAATTTAAACACAATGTTTATGACCTTAAAAGGAAGATTGGTATTGATTTTGGGAGTTTAGGTCCCAACAGTTTAGGAATTAGGGGCCAAAAAGGGACCCAAATAAGCATTTTTCTTGGTTTTCGCACCATAATGTTAGTATAAGTAAATAGAAATCTATGAAATTTAAACACAAGGTTTATGACCATAAAATGAAGGTTGGTATTGATTTTGGGAGTTTTGGTCCCAACAGAAGAAGGGGCCCAAAGGGTCCAAAATTAAACTTTGTTTGATTTCATCAAAATTGAATAATTGGGGTTCTTTGATATGCCGAATCTAACTGTGTATGTAGATTCTTAACTTTTGGTCATGTTTTCAAATTGGTCTACATTAAGGTCCAAAGAGTCCAAAATTAAACTTAGTTTGATTTTGACAAAAAAATGAATCGGTTGGGCTCTTTACTATGTTGAATCTAAAAATGTACTTAGATTCTTGATTATTGGCCCAGTTTTCAAGTTGGTCCAAATCTGGGTCCAAAATTAAACTTTATTTGATTTCATCAAAAATTGAATAAATGGGGTTCTTTGATATGCCAAATCTAACTGTGTATGTAGATTCTTCATTTTTGGTCCCGTTTTCAAATTGGCCTACATTCAGGTCCAAAGGGTCCAAAATTAAACTAAGTTTGATTTTAACAAAAATTAAATTCTTGGGCCTCTTTGATATGCTGAATCTAAACATGTACTTAGATTTTTGATTATGGGCCCAGTTTTCAAGTTGGTCCAAATCAGGATCTTAAATTATTATATTAAATATTGTGCAATAGCAAGTCTTTTCAATTGCACAGTATTGTGCAATGGCAGGAAATATCTAATTTCACAATATTGTGAAATAGCAAATTTTTTTTTAATTAGAGTTATCTTTCTTTGTCCAGAATAGTAAGCAAGAAATATCTTATTGCAAGAATTTTTTTTAATTTGAGTTATCTTTCTTTGTTCAGAATCAACTTAAATCTTTGTTATATACAATATACAATGTATATTCACTTTTTACTACCAACTGATAAATTTAAATAATCTTTACCATTCAGTGATAACAAGCAGTTTTTTTTACATCTTAATATTTTATGATGTATTTAAATGAGTAGTTATTGTTGCAAACTCCATTAGAATATTTTAATTGAGATTAGTTTTGGAATAAGGGAAAGGGGGATGTATTTAAAAAATTGGGTTCAATTTTCATTTGACATTTCATAAATAAAAAGAAAATTTCTTCAAACATTTTTTTGAGAGGATTAATTTTCAACAGCATAGTGAATTGCTCTAAGAGAAAACAAAAAGTTTAAGTTCATTAAAACACATTCATTCTGTGTCAGAAACATATGCTGTGTCAACTATTAAATCACAATCCAAATTTAGAGCTGAATCCAGCTTGAATGTTGTGTCCATACTTGCCCCAACCGTTCAGGGTTCAACCTCTGCGGTCGTATAAAGCTACGCCCTGCGGAGCATCTGGTTAGCCATGGCGTTGTCAGTTTATTTTCGATGTATGAGTTTGACTGTGCCTATGGTATCTTTGGTCCCTCTTTTAGTACGCCAGACGCGCGTTTCGTCTACATAAGAGTCATCAGTTACGCTCATATCAAAATATTTATAAAGCCAAACAAAAACAATGTTGAACTGTTTACTTCACAGACAAGAGGATAAAAGATTTGCGTATTATTAATCTTCGTGAATCAGATAAATTTTTAGATACAAAAATAGATAAGCTATCCTAGACAACTCATTTTGTGAATCAAGAATGGGTTTTTTACACATTCGAAAATAATTGCTGATCAAATATATTCAATGAATTTGCAGTATCTATTTGATTTTAATCTAATTTTGTAGGTCAAACGAATCAGAAAAGTTCAATGCGGTATGTATTGATTTCTTTTTAAAATTGTTATCAATGCAAGATATATTTTACCTAATTAATTATGCATTAACTGATAGCTGTCTTCCTCCTCAACTACAAAACTCAAACTAACGATGAAGAGGGTGACTTCTAATCAGTGAAATATAAGATTTGACTTATATCATGTGAAAAACAGATGTCATATCATGTGACCAAAAAAAAGACCTCATATCATGTGACAAACTTATATCATGTGACACACATACCTTATATCATTTGACAAACTTATATCATGGCACAAACATACCTTATATCATGTGACAAATAGATGTTATATCACGTGACAAACAGATGTTATATCACGTGACAAACAGATGTTATTTCATGTGACAAACTTATATCCTGTAACACACATAGATTATATGTTACAAGCATACTGTAGCGTTGTCGTTTTTGTATGGATTTGTGTTTGTCGATGTGTTATTTTGGTAGCGTAAATTACGTAAAATCCATCTTCAAATGGCACAACGAAAACAAACCACAACACAAAGTTTCAATTCAAATTACTATGTAATCTGTTAAATGTATATCAGTTTGACATAATAAAACAGTTGAACAATAATCCTAATTCACTAACACAATATTACTCTCAACACTTCTAACTAACAATCTATCTATTCTCTTTCTATTATTACTATTCCACCTTAATCTCTCTCGCATCCCCTTAAATACATATTTACAGGCGGTACCCCGACGGTTCCAAAGATGGGGTACCGGGCGGTTCTAAAGATACCGGGCGGTACCTTAACGGTTCGAAAGCTTGGCTACCGGGCGGTACCCTGACAGTTTCAAAGATGAGGTTACCGGACGGTACCCCGACGGTTCCAAAGATGGGGTACCGGGCGGTTCTATAGATACCGGGCGGTGAATTTAAATAATATAGAAACCGTTCAAATACATAAAAATACCGGGCATTGCCCTACAGAAATGTAATTTAACCCAAACGTATTTAAAAGAAAGGCATCTTACATAATAATAAATTACACAGTCAAACTAAAATCGCTACAATCCCCCCAACTAGCAATTGAAATTCCTATTTCAATGTAGTAAACAAAGCTAGGCTACTCACTGTACAGTTATATAATCCAAAACACTCTCAATATAGTTCAACTCAAGTCAATGTTATATGTTCACTTCAACATGCATATTAAAGTTATGATAGCAGTTCCTAACTTCACTTTCAAATCACCAACATTAGCTGTGACGAACCTTGTATTCAATGTTTTATTAAAAATAAATTCCAAGAAGTTCCAATGTTTTATTTTGAAGAATTGTCTTGTGGTTCCAATATTTAAATCATAACAAAATGTTCAGCGGTCCCAATGATTTATCCAAAGAATGGTCCTACAGTTCCTTGATTTGTATCTGTTTCTCCGGTATGATTTCATGCATTCCCAACAATATACATGTCCAGTTTCTCCATCAGGGTCAGCAAACACACAACAATTTTGCAGCAATACCCTTTTAAATTCATCGGCTTCTTAAATTGAAAGATTCTGTATACCGCCTTGGTACATCTTTTCCATATATTTTTTTTCCATATATTGAGGAAACAAACTATTAGACGAATTACGATGCTCAACAATACCACAAACATCTTCATTTTCATCTTCTACCTCAACAGAATTGCCGATATTCAAAACTGGTACAAACACAGCAATATGTGTTCCTTTGAACAACATAATATCTTTGCTGGTTGGGTTAAACAAACTTACATGCACCATACCTTGAGATGCATTAACTAGTACTCTTGCTAGCGCTAGTCCATATTTCGTCATGAAATTTCTATCAGGAGATAAGACACTATTTATATTTGCAAAACTTGTACTAACTTTCCTCGTTAATCCCGATCTTACAACTATTTCATGTTTAGCGGGTACTGTCATTGTTTCTAGTGATACAACTCTACTAGAACGAACGCATTCATTTTGTTCGTGAAACGGAATATTTCTACCACTTATTTCCAGAGATAAGGAATCCCAATCCCATTCACATCGAAAGGTTTGGATAATACTTTCACCAAGTAAATGATTTATTACTCCTGAAACAATAATTGAAAATTGAACACAAAATTCATCACATGATAACGTCATACTAGTAACAAGAGTTCCTAGCACTTTTGAATCACCACATCTAGTTGTGATGAACCTGGTATCTAATGGTCCTAGCATAGGTCTACTATCAGGCAAAATATTTCTGTAGCATTCCTCTGTTATGAAAGTACATCTTGCACCGGTAACAATCTTCCAACTAATTGATGATCCTTCTTTTTGACCATCCACCATCATACCAACTTTTCCAGGTATTTTCGTTAACATAGCTACGTTGTTTTGCCCAATATTATCTGACAATAATTCATTGTCTATGTGTTCCCCTCGTAGATAAACAAACGCACCACTACTCAACCGCTTAGGTGGTATGTGATACTCTGGAGTTAAATCGTGGTCTAATAAGTGATCCAAGTCAATCTCCATATCACCCCTTTCAGTTTGAGTGGAACGTGTCGTCCTATGTTTATCCAACGAACACTCCTTTAAACTTCTGCTAGGCCACCAGGTACCGTCGGTCGGAGCAGGGCCTATTGCTCCGACCGGTTGTTGTTTAACTGCTGGACGGTACCACCGCTAATCTGGGCGGTGTCTTCCTCTGGTACCGTCTGATTTGAAATGTTCTGATTATTTGAATGTGTCTTACTCCAACAGTACTCTCTTGTGTGTCCTCTTTTTCCACAATTGGAACACTGTCTATATATCTTATTTTGAAATCTTCAGTTGTTTATCGGACTTTCTGAATAATTGTTCTTCTTTGAACTCGGTTCATAAACATCCCTTTCTTTTTCCACTGTATAAACATTATTTCTCTTGTTAACCTTGTTCACATTTCCTTCATTCATTCGAATACATCCTTCTTGCATGGCACTTGCAACAGCTTCCTGGAGAGTCCTAGGCTTAGTTCGCCTTATAAACATGCGGAACTCCTCCGACTCACCGCAAGCGTCAAGAAACGATCTGATACTATTTTCTTGGACAAGTTCTGGATGAGATGGGTATGCACGCCTGTACAAATCTTCAATAGATTGCCCCAAATCTCTAAACGATTCCCCAGGTTTCCTTCTCCTTAGTTTTGCCTCTGAAAGGTAGCTTTCTTTCAACTCCATCTTATCTATCAAACTCTCCCATCTCATTTGGATATCTAAAGGCAATCCGTGCACAAATGTTTCTGCCTGTCCTCGCAAGGTTGTAAAGAACACTAACCTGTTCCTCTCTTCATTCCACGCATTTAGTGTCGCAATGTTTTCAAAGTAACGTAGAAAGTCTGCTAACACATCATCGTTACTGCCACTAAATGTCCGCTTTACCTGAACTTCGGATCGGTTAACTTGCAGAGATGATGATGAATTCATCGGTACAATCCTTGCATTGTCTCGACTCTGTGGAATGTTCTGGTCAAAGTTCAATTGCTTACGCACGGAATCTGTTGGTCTTCTTCTGTACTAATTTTGGTTATCAAAGTGTTCCAGACGTTTTGTGGTTTCATTTATGAATAACTTTACAATTACCGAAACTAGAAATGTTATCAGTAGAGTAACCACCAATAATATAACATTTTGCTTCAGCCAACAAACAATGTCATGAAATGGAAATGTTACGGAAAAGAATCCGATCACAAGTATCAAACTTAAGATAAACCAAATCCATCTTAGAACAAATTTCTTCCATTTATGATCAATTCCGGCTGTATTAGCATTTTGTTGTCTCTGGTTCATATCAGACATTGGTGTGCTCGAAATAAAAGATTCATCCTTCCAATTACTGCTACCGTCGAAACCACCCCACCTGTTAGCTGTCGACACCGTCGAAAATGGGGTTCCAGGGACCGTCCGGTGTGCGGTTCTGGCATCTCCGGGTGTCCTTGGAATGGAATCGGGTACCCCTTGGAATTTTTGAGATGGTGAAAATAATCCTGGTGAATACTGACTTCTGTTCCTAAAGTTGTGTTCTCCAGAAACAGTTTGCTCTTCTCCAATGTTCGTAAAATCCATTGGATAAGTATTATAGTCAGTTCTATTTCGATCCATCTCCGTTAATAAAAAAACACAACTTGAACTGAAAATTGTAACATGTATCCAAATAGTTTAAGTCTCACTGATATTCCAACAATTATTCTCATTATGAATCTAAAACTTCGTGTACGGCTATCCCACCGCTGCCGCCATTTGTAGCGTTGACGTTTTTGTATGGATTCGTGTTTGTCGATGTGTTATTTTGGTAGCGTAAATTACGTAAAATCCATCTTCAAATGGCACAAAGAAAACAAACCACAACACAAAGTTTCAATTCAAATCACTATGTAATCTGTTAAATGTATATCAGTTTGACATAATAAAACAGTTGAACAATAATCCTAATTCACTAACACAATATTACTCTCAACACTTCTAACTAACAATCTATCTATTCTCTTTCTATTATTACTATTCCACCTTGATCTCTCTCGCATCCCCTTAAATACATATTTACAGGCGGTACCCCGACGGTTCGAAAGATGGGGTACCGGGCGGTTCTAAAGATACCGGGCGGTACCTTAACGGTTCGAAAGCTTGGCTACCGGGCGGTACCCTGACAGTTTCAAAGATGAGGTTACCGGACGGTACCCCGACGGTTCCAAAGATGGGGTACCGGGCGGTTCTATAGATACCGGGCGGTGAATTTAAATAATATAGAAACCGTTCAAATACATAAAAATACCGGGCATTGCCCTACAGAAATGTAATTTAACCCAAACGTATTTAAAAGAAAGACATCTTACATAATAATAAATTATACAGTCAAACTAAAATCGCTACAATACATTATATCATATGACAAACATACTTTATCTCATGTGACACATTACACTGTTATTTATTTATAGTCCATGTTGACTTGAGTGCATGTCTTTATATATGGTCCAAGTTGACTTGAGTGGTCTTTATATACGGTCCAAATTGATTTGAGTGGTCTTTGTATATGGTCCAAGTTGACTTGAGTGGTTTTAAATTCACATACGATCCATGTTGACTTGAGTGGTCTTTATATACGATCAAAGTTGACTTGAGTGCTCTTAATATCCGGTTCATGTTAACTTGAGTGGTCTTTTATATAGACGGTTCATGTAGTCGTTTATGTTGGTAAATTCGTGTGACGCACAGTTAAAAGTTCTATTTTGCTGTTTGTGTGTGCTGTCGTAAATTAATTTAAGTGTGTGTTGTTATTCTGTGGTCTATTTGTAAAGATGTACTATTGTATTGTTTATTCATGTGTTTCTATATCCTGGGGTTTCTTGTGGTTTTTTTTTGTGCTTTATTTCTGTCACGTAATGGTGTGGTTTAACCAAGTTACTCTAATAAGCGGGATATGGCTAGCCATTAAACAAGGTTCAACCCTCCATTTTTTCTTAAAATGTCATGTACCATGTCAGTAATAGGGGGATAACATTAAATAGAGCGTTTTGTGTATGTAGCATTGGCGTTTGTTTTTGTTATACTTCAGTGTTCCTGGTGTGCCATTGTTATCATCTTATAGTAGAGATGATTTGCTCGGTTTTTTATAAGTTTGTAACCCGAATTTGTTTTCTCTCATTTGATTTGTGACTTTTGAACAGCGGTATACTACCGTTGCTTTAAATTGTAGTTGGTCCAATTTGCCCATGGTCCGAAATGACTTGCATCCATGTATCATTAAGCCTTTGAAAAAATTTTTCCTCGAGCGTCACTGATGAGTCATTGTAGATGGAACGCGCGTCAAGCACATAATCAAGTGTCATTCTTTGTATCAAAGATGATATACATAGGAAGATGTGGTATGAGTGGCAATGAGACAACTCTCCATCCAAGTCACAATTGATAAAAGTCAACCATTATAGGTCAAGTTACGCTTTATTTACAAATGTATTTTTATACGTATTTCCTAAACCTTGTGATTAAAATATTTACCATTCTTTAGAAAAAAAACAGTAAACTATCTGTCTGTAAAGCATTAAGCATCAAAGTGTATATGTCTAATGATTGTTTTGTTTACAGATATTAGTGAAGAAAACTTGGATTTAATTCCCACAGATGAAATACTTGATGAGCTAGCACAAGTACTTGGTGTTGTATCCTTTCAACTGGGTATAGAATTGGGGTTACTCAGTACAGCATTAGACGCCATTCAGTACAACAATGGGAGGAATTTAGTTGCTCAATGTAAAGAAATATTATTCCAGTGGAGAATAGATGAGAAAGTGAGGCCAACAATACGTGTATTGGTCCAAGCTCTGGTAAATGTCGGGAGAGGCGCTAGATGTTTGGAGAAAATCATTAAAAAGGTTGGAGTGAAAGCATACATTCCACAGGAGGAAGTTGAAGAGCAGAAACAAGGAACAGTTGCTACACTCCTTAAAAAACTAAATCTTTTTCAGAAGAAAAATTAGTAAAAAAAACTTTTTAGTTGGTTATATATAACCGAACCTTACACCAGTCTCTTCGCTTGGCTAACACCTGTGTATAATTTAAGGGAACGATTGATATCCCCCTGTTATTGTCTTATCAGATGTACTTTGATTTTTTTGGCCAAATCTAGCATTTACCGTACCTTCTTCTTTGTCTGTGATTTATTATTGCAATTGTAGAAAATGTACATAAATATGAGATTAATTATGAGATGTTCAGGGAATTGTGAATACAAATAATGCTTTATAAAGAATCACAAACCTGCAAGGTGGGTTCTTACAAACATATCCAGCCATGTATTGACAAAAATAAAAACATGAAAAGGTGCCCTTGTCAATTAAAGCAAAATGGTTAATTGTTGTTTTTCATATCCCTTTATACAGTAACTGAACCGTATGCTGTAGTAACACTTACACTGGATGATGATCCAATCAAAGTGACTTCGTGAAAAATACAAAGTCCTAATACATAATTGTTTACATAATATTTCATTCTGTAATTGGCAGACTTGGGGTAATTGTAATCGTTAATCAGCTGTAATTGATTACAATTTTTCAAGTAATCATTGTAATCATTAATCAGCCAAAACTCTGATTACATGTAATTTAATTTAATAAATTACTTTCAAAATGCCCTGTAATCCTGATTACTTTATGATAACATTCTGATTACAATGGAAAAAATCTTGAACTGTGTTTATGGTCAATCAATGATCCTTTTTGTTTTTCTAATTTAATGAATATTTAACAAGTCAAGATAGTTTGGTTTACTTTATAAAGCATGTTAATTGATTTGTATACTTCAGTTAAATATAAACTGTAACAGTATTAAAAAATCATCAATAGCCTAAGAAGAGACATGAAATTCAATTTTATGTCTCTTGTCATAGAAAAAAATATTGATCATATATTCACAATTTTTAAGATGTAAATAAATATATTTGGTAAAAAAACTGTTATATATTAGTTATATTATACTTTTCTTTAACCCTGCATTGTAATCTTTTGTTAACATTGTGATTTTTGTCAAATCTGAATTGACAGGTAGGAAACCAATTAAGGTTTGTTTTTATTGCAATTTCCAATTGAGTATAGCTATAGGACAATATATGATAAAAGATTAATCAGACATGTGAAAATTTATCTAATTAGCACAAAATAAATTAAAAGTTGCCCAAATATCTTGTTTAAAATAAATAAATTTTTGGTATGTACTTGGGTTGGACATGTAAAATGCATGATTTATAGTACATATATCTTGTTGACAATCTGTTTAAACAATTCTATGAAAATTTTACATACATAGTTATTATCTGGTAACTATATTCATCCATATTTTAACTTCCACAAACTGCACCTTGAAATACATATATAGTTTGGAAGAGATCAGAAGACAAACAGCAAACTCTTTATAAAGCCATATTCAATTGAAGTCAAAATAATTCAGAGATCAATGATGATAAAGTGTAATAGGTGACACAATGTTCTTGTATGTACATGTATGTAGTGAACTTTTGTGGTTTATTAAATAGATGAAGTTTGAAGTTATCATTTTAAAATATATAAAACAAAATCATTTCTAAAAAGTGCGATAGTTATATTTATTCACATCATTTAAAAATGTTTTTTTTAGTTCATTGTAATCAGATGTAATCATGATTACTTTGCCAATGTAATCATTAATTTAATCAGAGACTTTCAGAAATGATGTAATCATTAATTTAATTTAATCGTACAAATGACAAAGTAATTGTAATTTAATCAATTACATTGAAAGTAATCGGACCATCTCTGGTAAATTGGTGATCGATCGCAAGCTCATTAACTTTCGAGTACTTTTTGGGTTTATCGGATTGTAATTTTGATAAACAATCATGTATATCGTAGGAATGTTGTAAATTGTATCAATAAATATATCTTTCAAATTGTACCATAAAGATGATATCATTGTGTTCCACTGTAACTGATTATACACTTATTTTGCCCTATTGTTGTAGATCGTGTTATTATTACAAGCAATTGACAAGTTTTACTATGTACATAAAAGCTTGCTGAATTGTTTCTATTTTGATTGTACAAACAGCATGCAAAATTGATGTAGATTGTGTTATTGATCCATATTTTTGACAAATTATTTCTTGTAAATAAAAGCTTTTCGTTACACTAAACATGACTGGTTTTTGTTTTTACATCTAAAGTTTTAGTAAAACGATACTATGTTGCAATCAAAATATATAACTTGAAACAAAACAGACAATTACATAAGTCGAAAAGAAAACAAAACATGAAAAAACAACACGAGAGTATAAACAAGAGGGAGAAAAGACACCAAAGGGGCAGTCAAACTCATTAATCGAAAATAAACTGACAACGCCATGGCTAAAAATAAAAAAAAAGGGAACTCCGAAGAAATTTCAACACAGAAAGTAACTAATCACATGACAAAATCAAAAACACAGACATATAAAACGAATGGACAACAAATGCCATATTACTGACTTGGTACGGACATATTTTTATGTAGGAAATGGAGGTTAAATAGCTAGCTAAACCTCTCACTTGTATGACAGTCGTTAAAATTTCATTATATCGACAATGATGTGTGGAAAAAAAACCCACACATTATGGGTAGAAATGTCAAAGATATGAGTACAGCAGTCAACATTGTGTTATAAGCTTATTCATTATAAAAACATATTTGTGTCAAATAGAATAAGACACATATTAAAAACGAGAATTAAAAGCAAATTATCACATTTTCTAAATTATTGGTAAACTTTTGAATTAAGATATACATAAAACAAAATTTAAAAATAGTTTTATAATGACCAATTGATTTTCTTTTTGTAATGAAAAAGAAATAGTAGAACTTATAAGTCAACTACATAATGGCAACGTCATGGCATAAAAAAACAATAGAAAACCATCTACAAATTACAAAACAAAATAAAGATTGCGCAGCATGAACTTTCTTCTCTAAATACACCAAGTCGAACGGAATCAAACATGGTTCTTATGTTATCATTTTGTCATTTATGTGGTCATAATTAGTCCCCTACCGAATAATATTAAGGGGACATCAGGTTTGCACTCTATCCATCGGTCTGTCTGTCTGTCCATCTGTTAGTCCAGCCAGTCCGTAATCCACATTTTGTCTTCATGCTAGAAGATATGATTTGATATTTGGTGTATCGTTTTATCATGAAAAGTTACCGTTCAAGTTTGAAACTTGCTCGGTCTGGTGATTTTTTGCAGACTATGGTCCATGGACTTACAAAATTGACTTAAATATTACACAGAATGCTTGTAATAGTAACTGTTAGAGAACTTCAAGTCAGAAAACTTTTTGAAATTTTCGATCTATAATGCTCTTCAGCTTCGTACTTTATTTTGCCTTTGAAATCTTATTGAATTCGATTGTCACTAATGGGTCTATTGTAAACGAAAAGCACGTCTGTCCTTAAGAAACTGTTTCTTCTTCTCGAAGTGACATTAACCATATGAGGATTCTAAAAAGTATAAAGAACTTCTGTATAATTTTAAATCTCAATCCTTTTTCTGAAATTTGTTATATCAAACTTTTGATTTTGCCAACCCTTTCTAAAAAGAGAAAATAACAAAAATACTAAACTCACAGGATAATTTAAAAAGGAAAGTCCTTAATCAAATGGCAAAATCAATAGCACCGTTACCACAGTTCTCAATGTGAAATTAATATAACGTGTCTAAAAGAAATAATACACAAAGCTTTTCAACATAAACATTGTAGCATACGTTATAAATTCATTTCTTTGGGATACCATACGGCACATTTGGTTAATAGCGAACAAACATATAAAATATGGTACACAGAGGAACAAGTGATCGGTATGATCGAGTTTCTTATTGTCAACTTATTTGTTGAATTTGGAGGTATACTTTTTCAACAAATTGTCGGCATTCCTATAAGAACGGACTGTATGCCTCTCCTTGTCGACCTTTCTTGCTTTCATATAAGTAGGAGTTCCTTCAGACACTTGTTTTCACAAGAAGATCAAAGAAGCCAGGTCATTTCATTTCACATTCAGATATATAGATGATGTTCTTTTCTATCAATGCTCCAAAAAAAATTTAATGTGTTCCATTAATATATCCTGCAGAACTAGAAATTAAAGAAACAACAGACACGGCTTCTTCTTCTATCTCATAACCAGAATCAATGACAAACGAGACGATTTTAATTTTGAAATTATCAATTTCCCCCCACCTTAGTAGAAATGTCTGTCTGAGTAGAAAGTTGATGAAAAATAAAATCACAAAAAATACTGAACTCCGAGGACAATTCAAAGCGAAAATCCCCAACCAAAGGGCAAAACCCACAGCTCAAACACATCAACCGAATGGATAACAACTGCCATACTCCTGACATGGTACCGGCATTTTCTAATGTAGAAGATCGTTGGGTGAACCTGGTTTTATAGCTAAGCCTCTCACTTGTATGACAATCGTATACAATTCCATGACACTGAAGTGGGAACAAAAAAAACCAGACATAATAGGTAAAAATGTCAAAAATAGGGGTACAGCAATCAACATTGTGTTATCATCTTCATTTTTATAAAAAAAAAAAAAAACATATATATAATATGATAAAGAGGTAAACCAAGACCTTGTTGATAAATATTCTGTATCAACTTCACAAAAAATACACGATAATCCTGAAGTATAAATTATGGGTACCGACGTCGACGTTGTTTAACATCTAACTCAAGTGTTATAGTATTCTTTCATTTGTCTTCATGAATATTACTTTTACTCTTTAAAGATATAAGAAGATGTGGTATTAGTGCCAATGGAAAAACTCTCCATCAAGTCACAATTTTTAAAAGAAAATTTATAGCTCAAAGTACGGTCTTCAAAACAGACCATTGGCGCACTCCGAACAGAAAGCTATAAATGGCCCAAAATTTAACTAGTGTAAAACCATTCAAACGGAAAACCCAACGATAATAACACTTATGAACCACCTTAACAAAGGACAACTACTGAACATCAAATTCCTGACTTTAGATACTATCAAATGCAACAGATTCAAACGTTTAAATAAGTACCAACTTTCATCCTTACCCGAAACAATAGTGTAGAATCACAATATGTAAAGACCCACTATAAGATATCAATTGAAATGGCTTAACTCAATCAAAAGACATATGAACACAAGCAAACTTAACCAATAAGATTGATCAATGACACAATGTAAATACAAAATCACTAAAACAAGGGGTAAAAATATAGGCAACAGTAGTATACAGCGGTGAACTATTACAACATAACGTAAACCATAAATAAAGGCAACAGTAGTATACCGCTATTAAAAATTCATAAATCGATTGAGAAAAAAACAAATCCGGCTTACAAAAACCAAGAACAAATAACGTTGCCGCCAAATAGAATATTTTTGAAAAACCTGTATTTATAAATTCCTCAATTTTATCAAATATGAAATGTATATGATTAGGAACATCTGACATGAATTTCCTTGATAAATTATTTTTTTGCCATGCATATTATAACCATTAAACGTTGGGAATTTTTTTTATAATCAGTGTCACCATTTTTAAAAAAAAACAGTTTTTATTATGGCCCCGTAACGAAGTTGTCGGTGCCATATAGTTTAACCCTTTTCCGAAATTCCGTAATTCCGTCATTCCGTCTTTCCGCAACAAACCATTATACAGAGTTTTTTCTAAACGCCTTCAGAAATTGGGCTGATTTTTAGTTTGTGAGTTAACCATGATGAGTTACAAATCAAGTTTATGTTTCGGTCTACTCCGCTAAATTTTGCTGAAATTACGGGCTTTGGACTTTGTAAAATTGTTGAAAATCACAGTTATACGGATTTTTTTTTCTAAACGCTTTCAGATATTGAGATGATTTTTGGCATGTGAGTTAACCAAGATGTGTTACAGATCAAGTTTAAGTTTTGTTACTCTCGGCTAATTTTTGCCGAAATTACAGGCTATGAACTTTATCAAATTGTTGAAATCACAGTTATACACACTTTTTTCCTATGTGCCACCAGATTTTGAGCTTAATTTTGATATGTGAGACCACCATCATGTTTGTGTTAACAAGTGTTATTGAAATTGCAGATTTTTCAACTTTTTGAGACGGGGCAATTCGTGTCGCTTTGACACATCTAGTTTTTTTTATTAATTTAAGCCGATTTAAACATTTTATTGCAGGTTAAGTGAATCAATACCCATCCTTGAGTGTCTGTCTCTTATTTTCAACATTACAAACTTTGATCAATGGTATAAAGTGTATGTACACAGGGTATTGATTCTGGTAATCAAGTTAAAATCAAATACAAGACAAAGTTAACGAAGAAACTCTTCCTGTATTATACATGGTATAAAGTGTATGTACACTGGGTATTGATTTCTGGTAATCAAGTTACAATCAAATACAGGACAAAGTTAACGAGGAAACTTTGCCTGTATTATACATGTTATAAAGTGTATGTACACTGGGCATTGCTTTCTGGTAATCAAGTTACAATCAAATACAAGACAAAGTAAAGGAGGAAACTCTTCCTGTATTATACATGTTATAAAGTGTATGTACACTGGGTATTGATTTCTGGTAATCAAGTTACAATCAAATACAAGACAAAGTAAAGGAGGAAACTCTTCCTGTATTATACATGTTATAAAGTGTATGTACACTGGGTATTGCTTTCTGGTAATCATGTTAAAATCAAATACAAGACAAAGTAAAGGAGGAAACTCTTCTTGTATCATACATGTTGTCAAGTGTATATACACTGGGTATTGATTTCTGGTAATCATGTTAAAATCAAATACAAGACAAAGTAAAGGAGGAAACTCTTCTTGTATCATACATGTTGTCAAGTGTATATACACTGGGTATTGATTCCTGTTAATAAAGTTAAATCAAGACAAAGTTAAGTAGGAAACTCTTCTGTATTATACATGTTATAAAGTGTATGTACACAGGGTATTGATTTCTGGTAATCAAGTTACAATCAAATACAAGACAAAAATAACGAGGAAACTCTTCCTGTATTATACATGTTATAAAGTGTGTGTACACAGGGTATTGATTTCTGGTAATCAAGTTACAATCAAATACAAGACAAAAATAACGAGGAAACTCTTCCTGTATTATACGTGTTATAAAGTGTATGTACACTGGGTATTGATTTCTGGTAATCAAGTTAAAATCAAATACAGGACAAAGTTAACAAAACTCCAGTATTGCTTTCTGATAATCAAGTTACAGTCAAATACAAGACACAGTTAACGAGGAAACTCTTCCTGTATTATACAGGGTTTTCGATATCACAAACTAGTCAAAAAATTTACTAAATTTTATCATCGGTATAAAGACATCATTCGTAAATATAGCTCAACATGCAGACTTCTTATACGTTCAGGTATTTCACATCCAATTTTTTATGGAAATATTCTTTATAAAGCACAAAGGTGTCAGTATTCACCTCAGAAACTTAAAAAACCTTTGAATAGACTTATTAAGAAGGGATATAATTACGATACTGTTGTCAAGTCATTAAAGATTGCATATTTTGGCGTTAATATTGAGTCACTGATAAGGTCTTTGCGTCGGAACTAAACACATTTATTCTAAAAACAGATGTTGGCATGACACGGGTTATGTTCTTCTCAAATATGTTATGATGGTATGATACTAAACCCCTAACGGGAAGGATTGTGCCTGATGTACATATGATGAAATCATAATCTTTCAGTCAGTTTAATTGAAGTCTGGAGCTGGCGTGTCAGTTAACTGCTAGTAGTCTGTTGTTATTTATGTATTATTGTCATTTTGTTTATTTTCTTTGGTTACATCTTCTGACATCAGACTCGGACTTCTCTTGAACTGAATTTTAATGTACGTATTGTTATGCGTTTACTTTTCTACATTGGTTAGAGGTATAGGGGGAGGGTTGAGATCTCACAAACATGTTTAACCCCGCCGCATTTTTGCGCCTGTCCCAAGTCAGGAGCCTCTGGCCTTTGTTAGTCTTGTATTATTTTAATTTTAGTTTCTTGTGTACAATTTGGAAATTAGTATGGCGTTCATTATCACTGAACTAGTATATATGTGTTTAGGGGCCAGCTGAAGGACGCCTCCGGGTGCGGGAATTTTTCGCTACATTGAAGACCTGTTGGTGACCTTCTGCTGTTGTTTTTTATTTGGACGGGTTGTTGTCTCTTTGACACATTCCCCATTTCCATTCTCAATTTTATATGTTATAAAGTGTATATACACTGGGTATTGCTTTCTGGTAATCAAGTTACAATCAATAAATGATCAAATACAATACAAAGTAAACGAGAAAACTCTTCCTGTATTACACATTTTGTATGGTGAATTTATTTATTTTCATAGATTGAGAAAACAATTATAATTTTATGGGAAGATTCAAATATTAATAGCCCCAAGCATATGATTTAATTTATAGAATAAGGAGATGTGGTATGATTTCCAATGAGACAACTATCCAGAAGAGACCAAATTGCACAGAAATTTACAGCTATAAGTCACCATGCGGCCTTCAACAATGAGCAAACCCATACAGCAGTCAGTTATAAAATGCCATGAAATGACAAATGTACACTTAACTGCGACCACGCTTTGCGAAAGGTTGTGAGACGTCATCAGTCTAACAAACTTGATTAGATTAACGGAACGATCGTTTTCATTGGTCAATTCAAATCTACGGCCTCACACCTTCGATAATAGAACACGCGTACTCGAATGGACTGATCAGTATGCAAGTATTTGGTCAAGGTTGTTATAACCTTCTATCGTTGTATTCACATACATGATTGTATGCATGTATGTATAACAACTAACCCTTTTTCACCTGAACAAATTGCCTTTAAACCTTTTTTACTTCATTGTAAAACCTTTTGACGCCTACATGTATGTGTGATATCCATTGGAAAAGTTTTGCCTTTGAAAAATCTGTATTTATAAATTCCTCAATTTTATCAAATATAAAATGTATATGATAAGGAACATCTGACATGAATTTCCGTGATAAATTATTTTTTTGCCATGCATATTATAACCATTAAACATAGGGAATTTTTTTTATAATCAGTGTCACCATTTTTATAAAAAAAAAGTTTTAATTATGGCCCCGTAACGAAGTTGTCGGTGCCATATAGTTTAACCCTTTTCCGAAATTCCGTAATTCCGTCATTCCGTCTTTCCGCAACAAACCATTATACAGAGTTTTTTCTAAACGCCTTCAGATATTGGGCTGATTTTTTGTTTGTGAGTTAACCATGATGAGTTACAAATCAACTTTATATTTCGGTCTACTTCGCTCAATTTTGCTGAAATTACGGGCTTTGGACTTTGGAAAATTGTTGAAAATCACAGTTATACGGAATTTTTGTTCTAAACGCTTTCAGATATTGAGATGATTTTTGGCATGTGAGTTAACCAAGATGTGTTACAGATCAAGTTTAAGTTTTGTTACTCTCGGCTAGTTTTTGCCGAAATTACAGGCTATGGACTCTATTAAATTGTTGAAAATCACAGTTATACACACTTTTTTTTCATTAGATTGAAAAAATGTAGTTGGTCAAGGTTGTTATAACCTTCTATCGTCGTATTCACATACATGATTGTATTATTGATTATCCCATAGCAGTTCTAGCTTTGATGAAGAGACATGTATTGTCGAAATGCGCATCTGGTGCAGAAAAATGGTACCGTTAATGTTATTTTATTAGTTTATCCGGGGTTTTTTTTTTTTACATAAATCGTCATCCCGCTGCTTTTTTACCAAGTTGCAATCCTGCCTTTTCGCAAGAAAAGTGTGTTTTTTATCTGATTCAGTTTACTTGATTTTGGAAAAAAAATCCAGAAATTCTAAAAAAAAATCAGAACCAACCATGCTTTGTAAAGAGAAAAATGAAGGTGGCAAACAATAGCTCAGTGGAAGGAAATGTATTTTATAAAAAAAGCAATATACTTCATGAATTTAATAATAAACTGTATTGCTATTCTCGGTGGTAAAACGAACGTTAATTATACATTATAAATATTCAAATAGTTACATAGAAAACAATAAGTTTTTATAAGCGTGTTTATTCAATAAATGTTTTGATAAAGTATGAGTCCTTTCTTGTATATATGCATTCAGTCATCATTATCTTCTTAATATTTCATTTATCAGTTTATCATATCCTGCATATTCCTTAACATCATTTACCAAGGGTGGAATCAACATCAAAGAAAACGAAGAAAATTTACCATCATTATACTGGATACCAAAACTACACAAAACTTCATATAAAGAATGATACATAGCTGGATCGTCAAAATGTTCGACTAAACATCTTTCTAAAATACTGACAACTTTTCTTTCTACAGTTAAAAATGGGCTTCAAAAATATTGTGATTAGATATATTCTACCAGTGGTGTTAACCAGATGTGGATTCTCAAAAATTCCAAAGATCTACTGCTTGATCTTCGACCATAATCTTTGCAATTTTGCAGCAACATAAAGACTTTTGTTTTTTCGACGCTTTGCACTACTATTCCCCATGCTCAGTTGAAAGATTGAAACATTTTTATAGAAAAAACTCTGTTTAATAAGATATACAGGAGTGTGCTCCTAACGCAGAAACTGCTCAAACAAAGTTACGAGGAGGACCGATTAAAAATGACACTACGTAAATTTTACGGACACCATCACGAATTGGTTGATCTATACGATGTATCTTTGTCCAAGCTAACTATGGATATTTTTACCACGTGTTAGCTTATGGTTTGTCATTACGTCGTCTGATCTTTTTATTACCGAATGTGACTTTTTCCCGAATGTGACTGTTTTTTCTGAGTGTGAATTCGTATTGCTTTAAGACGTGGCACGGTACATATCCATCCCAAACAAATTTGTTGGGTTTCGATGTTGTGTTTGATGTTCATCGAATTTTTCCAAATGTTTTAACGTTTGTTGTTGTAAATCTTTTTTTGTTGTTGTATTTTTGTGTTGTATTGGGGAATAACTACTACTACTTCAATTACATATTAATTAGTATTATAATTTTCACGGTTATTAATATAAGTTAGATGAGTCATGCAAATTTAATCTTGAATTTTATCCAAATTCTCTTAATTTTCGGAACATGTTTTAGAAATTTATATTTAACGTCACTTTGGGCACTGCATTGACTATGGCTAACATGGCTGTGATTTTGTAATTTATTCGTATTTTATTCTATAGCTTGTCATCACTTCAGTTTAATCATGTTTATCTTTTATGCAGTCATTTTATAAAATAGAAAAACTATGTATTAATCTTGATAATAATGATGTTTTGTCCCAGGCGGATAACCCTGGCATCACAACTTTTTGGAACTTTTGGTCCTCGACGATCTTCAACTTGGTAGTTGTTATGGCTTTCAAACTTTTTACATCCGAGCATAGTTTTGTGTGGACGTAGCTCGCGTCTGGTGTATAAAAATAGTTTTTAACCTGTTACCTTTGGGTGGCAATTATTCGTTTGTTTCTCTGTCCTATATTTTCTCCAATTTATCTGTTTATTTATTGTAACCCTGCCGTGTAATGTTGTAATTTTAATGTTATAATTAACACTGTCATTAAGGGGGTACAGAACACATCAGCAAAGATATTTTTATTGTATTTGACGGAAGAAGGATGCAAAATATGTATTGAAAGTGAATACTAGGATATAAATCAACGAGTCATCCAGACATTTGTAAATTAATATATCTTTTTTACATTTGTTCACAAGTCCCTCCAGAATTTTGATAACGTTTTTAAGTAAGTGTATGATCTATCTATTTCTTGTAGTCATCAATTTTCTTGGTAAAATTCCAAAAGTTATACAGACATCTGCATATTTGTAAATATTGCAGTACTGCACTTACATGCGTTGTTCAAATCTACGTATTGTGTTGATTTTGGGATTATTTACAAATGTTAAAACAGGCTAGAGCAGGTCTTCTCTTTCATATTACTGTGATGATAAACGCTTATAGCATGAATAAGACAATAACCCATCAAACAGCGCGGAAAATAAAAGACTTGTAATCACACATACTTTTTCGATCTAATGTTTTCATCATAAATATTTGGGATTAAGGGTGTTTTAAGAAGACACAATTGAATATCTAGATTTGATATGCTCAGTTGTTCTTTAAACTTGTTGAAAAACTCAATTTCTTTTTATATGTACTGAAACCTTTTGAGTATTTAGACAATATACGTATAGTGTCTTGAAATATGAAATTTATTTGTATGAGGCTTAGAAACGGAAATACATTTCATATTTTGAACCATACTTCTCCGGAAAAAGGCTGGCTCGGACTTTTACCTTATATTGGCATTGGTATTATTTGGGTTCCAAATCAAAAGAAAGAAAATCAAGAATCTTCTAAAATTTTTGTAAATGACCTTTCATGAGCTATTAAGTCTTATATGAAAAAATTAATACTCGAAATGGGGCAAAATATTTTACATTTTTTTGTATGGAAAAACAAAAAGTAGTCTGAACATTTGACACAAATTCCAAAACCTCACCTAAGTACATGTACATCATTAAGCAGCGTTAATTTTTTTTATATTTACAAATCAGATATCAAAGAATACAAATAACATATTATACTAATAATCTTAAATGACCAATTGCGCACCTAATTGACAGTGTTACATTTATCGAAGAATGTCCTTGTATCCGAACAGATAATACCATATACATGTATAATGCACTATATACGATATCAGTTATATGTTCTGTTGACTGCTGACCTATTCACATTGACTTTTTGTGGCGAATTAGATATAGAAAGAAGTTAAGCTTTTTGTTATGTTTTTAAATCTATAAGAGTTTTTAGGAAATTAAAAGATGAAAAATAGATTTCAAAGGTTCAACTGATTCAACTATAGGTTATCGAGATTCGGAAAACTTTTTGCCTTTTGAAAGTTATGTTCATTGTTATTTTAATTAATGTTATCACTTTTTTTCATATTTTTACACAAAACATGTCTGGCTCGCATAGAACAAATTTTATAAATCGATTAACACATTTATTTAACATTTGAATCTAGCATACTAAATGTTACATTTTTTATTTGTCCAGATCAACATCTCTGGTGTGCATTATTAATTTTGTTACAGTTCAGTACTTCCGTTATTCCATTGAATTCCTGTTATAGTCGGTTCCATTTTTTTTAAAACGGGTTTGTTAACTCTTAATACAGTAATGACTATTGAGGTAGCAATAAACAGTTAGGGAAAATACTAAAATGTGCCCTGATGAATTTTACCATCCCCTTTTCATTGCTTTCTTGCAGTATCAAGCTCACTGTTTGTGTCATATATGGGCATACATGTATGTATGCTATCAAAATATTCCATAGATTTTATATCCAGTATATAAAATGGTAAAATATAATTTCTTTCTGGTGTATCCAAGGCAACAATCTGTATTTATAAGTCATGAAATATTGCAAAAGGGGGGGGGGGGGGAAGATGTCACATATTTCCCCAAAATTTGGCTTAACGTAGAATTTCAATCGCTTGAAGTAATACCTTGTCTGAAACTGTGTACATATATCATTCAACAAATCCAATGAAAGTCATATGTCATATGCGAAACTAAACTCCTAACTGTATATTGCTACCTGAAATGCCACTAACTCATAGTTTGATTCATTGCTACGTTTTAAAATCATGTGCAATATGCAAGCTTTTAAAAAAATCATGATCAGGTTTTTTATTATTGCTAAGAGCAGCTGTACACCTATTGTTATTCATTTAATCATTAATCCATTTAAAGTTACTAATTTTCCATAAAGGAATCCATAAGGAGACATAAAAGGGAAATTTCAGAGTGTTATAAGTTTACCAAAAGAAAACCAGGACGTTAGAAAAGGAGGGAAATAGAAAGGACCAAAACTGTTTTCGTTTTTCACTTGTTAATGCCTAGATCGTACATAAAATGAATTAAAGTACAACGATATACAATTTGATTTTATGGGTGGGAAGGCTGGAAGTAAAAATGATGTCCTGCATTTTTTCTAATTGTAATCATTGGTGGGTGGGGGTGTACTGGGATCAGGTGTTTTAAGCTCGGGATTTCGGAATCTGGGAATTCTTTTTTCGAATTTTGGGTTGTCAAGATTTAAATTTATTTGTACTCGGGATTTCGTTTTAAAGTGCAATTGAAAATTTTATAACATGATTTATATTCATGTAAAAAAGTTAGATTGAGATACCGAGGGGGATACTCAACCACCAGTGCATCATTTACATGTTACGGAACAAAGACAAAAAGAAGAAAAATAACCATCCGATTCAGTCCAAAAAACACAACACATATTTATGCACTCTCACATTCATCTGAATAAAAAAATACTACATCTTTGTAGTATCTTTTTTCAACCTTTTATCCTGAAAGGTGTAGAAAATAAACGGGTGTCTTCTATTCCGTCAGCAATTTAGGGAAAGTCAAGTCTTTATTTAGAAACATGGTTGAAACTGAAACTACACATATGTAAGATATAAATAGAACATGTCATTTTTGCTTTATCAAATTTAAATTTCAAAGGGATTATTATGATTTTATGTGTAGCATAGGGAAATGGAGAAAATATCAGAATTAGTCATGCCTGGAACTAGTAAGGTTCAGATGTATCAAGTTTAAATCCTTTTATGTTAAGCTGATCTGCTCATCATTGTCATATATGTATAGTGAAACATTTGCAAAAGCTGATGATGCTCAGTCACTGCAACTATTTAATATTTGATATTATTCCTTTTCAGATAAGGAGAAGAAAACAAGTGATATCTGGTAAGTACTAGTTATAACTATGCAGATACTTACAATTGGCATACTTAGGGCTTTCACGTTATCTACTTGTCATGATTATTAGAGCATTTGTAATCCCCTCGCCTAGCATATTTAAAAAACACATTGTAAGCTTTTTGATCAACATATCAGTCATGTGTGAAGTTAAGATATAAGAATATAATGGCTAGAGGATCATAATGTTGCCTTACCAACCTGTGAGAAGTGATGTTTTCTTCTTTGAAACTTATTGTCCAGTTTGAACCCAACTTTATATAATGGTCATTGGTAAGCTGGTCACAAGTTTTAATATTTGTTAACATTGTTAATAAATTTAAAAAGCTTATGTTTGACTTAATGAAATTACTTTATCTTTAAGAGTTATAGGTAGTTGTGATGAATAGGTCATCAGCATACAAAAATTACAGCTCCAAAACAATAAACACAATGCAGTGATCAGTAGAAACCACAATGTACCAGTGTTCATAAATATAGTTTAGAAATTGTTTAACCAAATGTTTACCTAATTTCTATTTTTGAAAGCATAATTCATGTGTTTCTCTTAAAGGTATTCCAGGCGGTATCTTAGTTTTGATTCCTACGGATGAAATACTAGATAACATATCACCTCAGATTGGTAAAATGGTCTTTCAATTAGGAACCGAACTTGGATTGTCCATAACAGACTTAGAACACATAGACACATGTAATTGTGACTTGACCACCCAGAGTAAAGAAGTTTCATTTAGGTGGAGGAGAGACAGATTAGTAAGACCTACAATACGTGTCCTTGAATAAGCTTTGGTAAATAGTAGAAAAGGTTCACGGTGTTTAGAGGAAGTTGTTAAGAATGTTGATCTTAAAACACTAAGAGCTGTAGAAACGATTACAGGTAACTCTAACTATTCTGCATTGTATATGTCTTGTAGTCATTTGAAAGAGATAAAATATAGGCTCATTTCAAATAAAAAGTATTTTTGTTACTACTTTTGAATAAAATGTTCATGTTACATGTATTTTAAACTAGGAAGACAAAGACACAAGATTTGCCAATTTTGTATCAAACTTACAACAAAATCAAAACATTAAAACTCAAAATAATCAATCGAAAATCTACAAGCTCCTTTCAATATTTTAAGGTTTTTCAGCCTGTGAAAGCTTAATGTATCTTATAACCCGTTTCAGCTATAAGAACCGTATGGGATATATTCATCAATTATATATAGGTCCCAAGGGCTAAAATTGGAAATATTTAGGTAAAAAAATCCAAATATAGTCGTTACTGTGATGCAGCTAATTTGTACATCGCCAGACATTAACTTTATTCTCATTTTCACTTGTTAGATGATTTATACAAAACATACACAGACAGCCATCAAAACTTGCCAAGTACAATATGATTAGTTTTTTTTTCAATAAAAAAAAGAGAAAAAAAGCAAAAATGTAATAAAAAATCATATTTTTTTTAAAAACAGACAACACAAGTACTAAAAGGTAGAACCTTGTCTATATTCTTATTTTGTCTTCATTTGGTTTTTACATATTTTACAATTTGTCGCCTAGATTACATGTGCATAATAAAATATATAGGGATGCAGGGTTGGCATAGTAAACTATTTGTAAAGTGCTGTATATTTCAAAAGGTAGAAGACCTAGACATGTCATCCTTTACATGCAGATGCATTATATTTCAAATTCTAAATTTGTTTTTTGTTAATTATTATTCGGTTTCATAATATATTAAGAAAACTTTTGGTAACAATAACTTCAAGATAAAAAGACAGTTTTAACGGAATTTATATCCTCCTTTACTCTGACAAGTGTAACATATGTGAAACAGTCATACGCTTAAGAACTAGTGAATATTGAATCTGTATGATTACAGATAAAATCAGAGATATTTATTTAGACAAAATCATACAGGACATACAAATTAGCCAGATTTTAGACCATATGATGACACATCTGGTGATATCTGCAGTCGACAGACGTGATATTGAACAGTATCCTCGACAAGATGATCAGAACAAAGCATTGCTGGATATTGTGATTTAAAGGAGGGAATCTGCTTACAGTGTGTTTGTTGATGGATTACGCAATTATGGATACGAAGATATCGCTAATGATTCGATATATCATTTCAGAAAACTAGTTCAATTACAACAGTAGTATCTACTTCAAATGAAGGTATGGTTACATGATTTATTAAAACAAAAGTCGAGAAAGTTTTTACTGAAATTATAATACTGTGGTACTTCTGCATGTTCTTTTGACTTTCAACACAGAGTGCATTTGATTGATGTGGTGTAGTTAGACAGTTCCTCGAACGTATTTTTATATTTATTCGGCTTGATAAATTATGAAACAATAAAATATCAAATATGACTGCATGGACTGCATATATATGAGAAATATATTGTTCGTAAATATGTTCTAACATTAATAACCTATTTAATAAATCTAGATCAAAAATCATATTTGATCTTGCTGTTTATTAACAAACATGTATCACTTACAATGAAACATAATAACTTTCGAACCATTGGATACGAAGATATCGCTAATGATTTGATATATTATTTCAGAAAACTAGTTCAATTACAACAGTAGTATCTACTTCAAATGAAGGTATGGTTACATGATTTATTAAAACACAAGTTTTTACTGAAATTATAATACAGTGGTACTTCTGCATGTTCATTTGACTTTCAACACAGGGTGCATTTGATTGATGTGGTGTAGTTTTGCAACAGTTCCTCGAACGTATTTTTATATTTATTTGGCTTGATAAATTATGAAACAATAAAATATCAAATATGACTGCATGGACTGCATATATATGAGAAATATATTGTTCGTAAATATGTTCTAACATTAATAACCTATTTACTACATCTAGATCAAAAATCATATTTGATCTTGCTGTTTATTAACAAACATGTATCACTTACAATGAAACATAATTACTTCGAACCATCTATGAATTTATACATTTGTTATCAATGTAGGAACAGTAAAGAACATAATTTGTTAAAATCTTTCCAGTGTTAAGCGCTTACAAGTTCCAAAGTTTTTGTTACACTCGAAGACGTTTCTAAAGTAAAATTTTTCCAACTGTCTTAAAATCTGTTTTGTTATTTCTCTTTAACGATATCTAAGATACAAAAATGTTGATACGTCAAGTGGGTAAGAACGTATTCTTTGTATATGATTGAAAAATTATATAATGATGAATACATTCCCATTGATTTATAAGCCAAACTGTCTGAGATCTAGTTACTTAAAATTGACTGGTATTTGTCATGTAACGCTCATCAAAGATACCAGGCTTCCACTGTTGCCAACCACAACAGTAGTATTCCAATGATTGTAAGAAGATGATGCAAGGTCTAAACTTGTAAAAAAAAATGTCTCTTCATCAATAAGGTGTTGAACAAAAATCCAACGATATGCTCATATTATGTAAATACAGTTATTGCTAAACAATGTTTTGACATAATGCATATGTTCTATCAAATGGAAATCTTTTTTATTCATCAGAAAAAATGATTTTAATTCCAAATGGATTAGTGATAATTATTTGGTTATATTATATAATGAAACATTTAAAAGTGTTTGATAACATATCAGAAAACATTTGAGCCAGGTTTGTTCCACCAATGCCTGTACCAAGTCAGGAGTGTGGCGGTTCTTGTCCGTTCGTTTTTGGTGCGTTTTGTTATTTGTGATTTTCCTCTAAGTTTAGTATTTTTGTGATTTTACTTTTTATGGACTTACAACGAATCAAATTTTGAGCCTCTACCAATTACGCTTATCTAAACCATGTGATATGTGTTTGTGTTTAAGCGCAATGCTATACAACTTTATGTTTGATTTGCCCTTTTAACATTTTATCTATATTAAATTATATGCAATGGTGATTATATTTTGCTAGGCCCCTCATTGGGGTGCTCGAGTGATCATATTACTAATATAATCACAGAATCATTAATTAGTTTTCTAAAAAAGATATCAAATAATCAAAATTACAGTCCTAGATTATCAAATAATTAAATAATCATAAAATATTTGGTATGGTAACCAAATAACCATTATAAAAACAGCTGAACAAACCCATGAGGACGTTTTTTGTCGGATATGATTTTGCAACAATAATAATATTCTGACTTCATGCTTGATATATTAGTCCTTGTACTCAATTACCCCAAACCTGTACTATAAAATCTTATGCCAGATTTGTCACCACTTTGTCATCCTTTTTCAATGCTTATACGTTTTGCCTTCAAACAGTATACTATACATTAATACCACTGTTGTATTTAAAATACATATAAACTTTGTTATTTACAAATTGAATATGACATGATCCATAGTTGATGAGGGATTCAAAGGAGATAATAGAAACTTCATAAATTATTGGTGCTGTTATTTCAGAAACTGTGTCAAAAGCATAAAATTATAATGATTTACTGTAAATCAACAAATTGTAGAGAGTGAATTATTCAAATTACAAGACTAAGTAGAGAATCCCTCATCAACTATGGATTATCCATGTTGTCTTTTCTGTTCATAAGGATCAACAATTCGTCTATACGATCTTCCTTTGAGCTGATGTACAATGTTTCTACAAATATATCACCTTCCTGCTAATTGTTCATTAAACCTTACTTTTATAACTAAAATAATTCCATAACAATGCATTGTTATATAAAACTATGTCAGTCAGGGCCCGGTTGTTCAAAAGGCTGGATAAAGTTATCCACAGGATAAAGTCTGTATCCACTGGATAACTTTTGTCCGCTGGACAAATCCGGTTGTTCAAAAATTGTCCAGTGGATAAAATAGCTTAACCACGGACAAAATTTGTCCAGTGTCTGGGGGTTCGGATAAGTTCTTATCCAGAGGTTAAATATGGCTGCACATGTGTTGTATGATGTGTAGTAGACATATAAACCACGCATAAATAGGGAATTTCACGGTGAACCATATATATAGAATTTCAGGCTAGGTAAAGATTTTCTGAAGCTAGCATAGAAGTTTAAACAATTTTGCTTTATGATGATTTGAAAAGACCTACCCAGAGAAATTATGCCATTCTGGACAGTTGCCACACAGATTAAAATTACTCTTAGATGTTTTTTTTACAGTTGCACTGCTTGTTATTGTGTAATATTGAAGTGAAAAAAATCAGTTCGGACAAATTTTAAGAACGCCTTTTACTTATTATTACATGACGTCACAAAAGTTCTGACGTAAGAGATTAGAATAATCAGAAATACTGGTCAGTTCTCTTGAATTAAAGGACAAGGTACGATAAGCATCAGAGAACGACCCCCTTATCAAGTTTCGTTCAAATTAAAAGTGAGTTGCCATTACATTATAAAACTATATTTTAAAAAATGATTAAAAATGCTGTTTTTTTGTAAACATCAATAGATTTTCCAACTCCCGCTGATATTATTCATGCTCTGTTGCTGCAAACACCTCAATATTCGCGAAAGGCAGAAATATTGAAGTTTCAAAACCTTTTTCTGCATTTTAAACTATGAGCGTACATGTATACGGCCCACGATCATATTTATACCAGACATTTCTTGAACATAAATGTTGATGCAGTTCAAATATTTTAGTGGGCCGTAGGTACGCTCATAGTTAAAAAAAATAAAATTAAAATGACAAATATCGTCGTAGTTTTCATTGAATCATCGAATTTTTTAAACGAACTGCGGACCGGAGATGATTTCCGGTATTCACTGGATCCGACGACATACTTATATTCGTGATTCGCGATAATAGCTAGTTTCTTTTGGACGAACATTAAACATATTTGAGACAGGAAAACAGATATTCCTATATTTATTAATCATGAACTTAAAGTGACATTTTAGCAGACCGTCAAATTTTGACCCAAAATTAGACGGAACTGGGACAAACTTCAGAGAAAATTTTGGGAACGTAATTATAAATGAATATAGTTAGACTGATAACTGGGTCATACTCAAAAGCTGCCTATACGCATTTTGTTTCATTATTGACGAAATCGTCGCATCGGAATGTTTTAATCTTCGTTAGCACTTTTGTGAAAAGTGCTTTCTTTCACGTCCGCATTTCTATCAAGTATGGCATGCCAAGTTAACATTTTTAGGCAATCTTTTAATATAAATACAGATGGCGAATATAAATTACAGAACTGTGAAAAACAACATACATTGTAATTCATATGACATATATAAGAAGACACCATGTGACAAATTTAATTGTGTAAGTGTAACAATAATAAAGATCAAACTTAATTATCCAACACTTTTATCATCTTAATTATGTATCTTGAGTAATTTTTTGGTTATGGTGTTGAATTTATTTATTGGACTTATGATAAGTAATTGTACCCCGCTTTCTCGTTGTTCTGTTTCAACGACAACGCATGCTACCTCGTATTTCTTGTTTGCAAATTATTCTCTACATAACTTTCCGTTTTAAATATGCATGCATAAAGTATTTGTCACTGGATGGTAAGAAAATCGTTTATTTTTAATCAGATATTCACACGTCAAAGAAAATAAAATAAATATTGAATATTAAAGGAAAAAACCGCATCATAGTCAAAGATGTCTTGCTTTTTAATTTTGTACACTAGACATGTGTTTCGTATGATATCTTGAGGTGTTAAAAGCAACAGAGCATGAATAATTTCAGCAGAAGTTGAAAAACTCATCAGTGACGGTCGAATAAAAAAATGTCAAAAGACCATAACAGTCTCCAAAATTCTGATTTTTTTTTTGCCAAATACAGCTAAGGTTTATTTATTCCTGAATAGATTATCCGTAATTTTTCAAACAATTCAAAGTTTTGTTAACAGTTAATTCATAAAATTACGAAAGCCTAATTAATAGGGTCACAATTTTTTTTATCTCGTAATTACGGGTAAATATCTCGTAATTACGATAAAACTGTCGCGTAATTACACAATAATTATCTCGCAATTCAGGGATAATTACCGCGTAATTACGAGATAATCACTGTTTCATCTCGTATTTCGTATTTCGTTTCATACGAGATATACGAGATACTTATGACGTAATTACGAGATAATTATGGCGTAATTACGAGAACATTATCGCGTAATTACGAGAAACTACGCGTATTTATTTCTGAAGAAGCTGTTTTATCGCGTAATTACAAGATAATTATCGCGTCATTACGAGATCAGTAGTTTGTTATCCCTTTAGTACGAGATAAGTATCGCGTAATAACAGGGAAACTATCTCGTTATTACGAGATAAAAATTAAACCGTTGGTTTTCCCGTTTGAATGGTTTTAAACTATTAATTAAGGGCCCTTTATAGCTTATAGTTCGGTGTGAGCCAATGATCCGTGTTGAAAGCCGTACATTGACCTATAATTGTTTACTTTTATAAATTGTTATTTGGATGGAGAGTTGTTTCATTGGCACTCACACCATATCTTCCTATATCTATACGAGGAGAAAGAAATGCATAAATAAAAGAGTAAAAAACCAACCCAGTAATATTTGCAAATGGTTAAAAACAGTTTAATTTGGATAGTCCATGTATTTCTCTGATTAGCAAATGGAGACCCAATGTAAACAATGATATGATAATATTTTGAAAATAATCACCATATTTTTCCTATGGTAAGTTCTGGACAAGCATATTTTACAACCGTAAACCAAAACTTTTAAATACGCATTTTTTTCGTGTTTTAGAATAGTTAGTCGCAATCCATTGACGCACAGCATATGTCTTTCACACAGAAAAATCCAAAGATACCCTTTAAGAATGATAGAGATTTTTAATTGTATAAATTGTTATTTCTGCTAGCTGCAACCATGCTGGCCCGAACAATTTCGTATCAACGCAAATTTATTTTTACTGTTTGAAAAATGATTGATTTGCTTTTTACATGCAATATTCGTTTGTTTTTTTGACAAAATAATATCTGATCAAATGAATAAATTTTTTTTTTTTATTTGTTTGAATATTTTAACAAGTAATTTTAATACTGCAATTAAAGAGAAGGTATTATTGATTGAATGTTGATATTTGACCATCCAGTGGCACATACTTCATGAATATTTTTGACAAAAGGTGATATAAAATAAATATAAGTTTTTCCCTGCTCCCGCCCACTTTTCTCCTTTCTCCCGCCTCTATTCTCCCTCCCTTTTCTCTCTCCATTACCTTTTCAGACATACATTTCATTAAAATCCCTTAAAAATTCAGGAAGAGTTTCGCTTAGAAGATTAGTAATGCCATATATTAAAGTAAAGATGCATCTCCCTGTAACATTTAGAACTTTCTCGTGTAAATATTTCTTCAATATCCATCCCGTTGTTCAGGAGGAGATGCGCTTAACAGAAATTAATACATTGATAGACAGATAGGGTGCAATATATATGCCTGCAACGTGATCAGACGCATACACATTCCCATCTAGGAGGGACATTTCAAAGTAAACTCCCATATTTTCGAATTTTGTCAAATTTTAATCGGGAATAGTCCTGTCAAGGACTCGTGAATGTGTGATCCCAGCTTAACTCTGATGCACGCCGTTTCCCGATGATTTTTTTTTACTATAAACGCAGCATTATGTGTAAAAATACGGGGAGTTTTTGTGACACTTTCAGTGCAACTTCGCAAGAAACCAATTCGTTTTAAAATGGTTGCCGAAAAACGCTGCTTGCAAAAAATAAAAATAAAATTCTTTTGGAAAATAATACAGGATATAATTTATCGAAAATACATAGTACAAGCAGTCGTTGAAAATCAGGCAGTAAATGATTTTTGGAATGGAATTAACAACGAAGAAGAATAAAATTGTCCTTGAACTTGGTTATTTTGGCGCACAACTTTCCCTATATGTCCCAAGTGTAACAAGTTTTGGAATATTATTGGCATGATTGGACTGTACAGAAAATATGGTTGCGGAAGCTTGTAAGAATAGATTGCCAATACTGTTAACATATAAGCGCAGTTTACACAGGACAGCAACATCAGAATGAGGAAAAAGTTAACAAAGGCCTGTCATTTTGGGATGTCAACACTTAATGCGCACCCGTTGGGACAAAATAAAATTAGATCATTCAGACCCTGTTACATAATTTTTCTTTCAATCCCGTATTTAAAAAATTATTTCTTGAAATTTACAATCACACGATTCATTAAATAAAACCCAGTGGTCAAGAATAAAGGAATAATCGTAATTTTGATTAAGGTAAACCCAGAAAAGCGCTACGAACGCCAAAAAAATATGAAGAGATATGTTTGTTTGCCTATATTTCTTCAAATGCAGAAACAAACTGAAAACACTTACATTTAAATATCATTTTGGTACACGTTAATTTACACTTGGGTGTACAGGATTGGGTGTGTTTTGTTGTTGAGTTGGACATGATGTACAGTTGAGATTTCCCAACTATATTCCACTATGAACTGCTTATTCAAAAATAAATGTTGTCACCAAATGCTTTGTAAAATAGAACACAATCATAAACGCTTATTATATATTTTGGTCCCTCGACAAAATGCCGCGATCGTACTGTTTTAGCTGTGTCCATTTGACCACCCGTTCCTCACGTAATCGGTATATAGAATGTAGCTTTGGGTTTATACAACTTATTTCGAAGTGCTACATTTTCTTTATGTCAACTTTTAAAAAATATATATATACCAAAAGTGCGCATTTTCAGTCAATATAAAAAAGAAGATGTGGTATGATTGCCAATGAGACAACTATCAACAAAAGACCAAAATGACACAAACATTAACAACTATAGGTCACCGTATGGTCTTCAACAATGAGCAAAGCCCATACCGCATAGTCAGCTATAAAAGGCCCCGATGAGACAATGTAAAACAATTCAAACGAGAAAACTAACGGCCTTATTTATGTAAAAAAAAGTGAACGAAAAACAAATATGTAACACATAAACAAACGACAACCACTGAATTACAGCCTGACTTCGGACAGGCACTCACATAAATAATGTAGTGGGGTTAAACATGTTAGCGGGATCCCAACCCTCCCCCTAACCTGGGACAGTGGTATAACAGTACCTTTTAAAAACAAGACTTTTTTTAAATGACAGTTTGCTAAATTTGGTATTTTGAAAATATATAAAGACACGCAGAGCACATAGTCCGACTTCCTCCTTCTACAGTGTACAATTTCAAGGTGGACATTTTATAATGTACCGAGTGTTTTACTTATAGAGGATGCATGTATGTTCTCAGATTTTTTTATTGTATTTTTTTTCACGAATGACAGAATGTTGAACTTACATTTAATACAGTTTACAAGGTTTGTCTGCAACTATGCACACTACCCAAACGTTTACATCATACAGAGAATATACTATATTAAAAACATGTATTATTTATCTTTCACATTCACAACTGACGGAATGTTTTTATTAGTAACCTTTTTTGGTGGCTGCATTAAAAATGCGTCTTTTAGACACAACAGTTTCAAATTGTATTGTATCGTCCTGAACATGCCTGAAATATTTGCCACTGGACATTTGCAACCTCAAATCAATCAATTCAAATTGTACTTGAAAATCACTGTTCACTCAATAACATTTTGAAGTAGAATGTGCACCCTGTTAGCTGGAAATAAAACCAAATCAGTAAAATTAATAGGAAATTTACGAAACCAGACAGGGAAAATGAAAACAAAATAAGAAACACCATTCAGATCCCGTTACATGTTTTTTCAATACCTCTCAGATAAAAGCACGTTACTCTATATTAAGTAATGTCATCCTTTTTCTGCCAAATTGTATGCATATCGGTTAACTTTGAAGCAATTTACCTATAAAAAACAAGGATGATGACATGTGTCTCTATACATTCACGGGCTCACAAAAAAATCCTTGAAATTGTTAGTTTTAGTCTTTCTCCATATATAAGAGATCGTCATGAATTAGTGACGAGGTTCGGAATATTTTTTTCGTTAGTATGCCATTTTGGGGATTTTTCTGCAACTGTCATACAAGTGAAAGGTTTGACTAGCCATAAAACCAGGTCCAATCCACCATTTTCTACATAAGAAAATACCTGTACCAATTCGTACTATAACAGTTGTTATTCATTTGTTTGATTTTGTAGTTAGATTAAGGACTTTCCGTTTCAATATTTCCTCGGGGTCGTTTTTGTTTGTTTTTTTACTTTTTACTTTTTACTTTTTATTAGCACTTTCTTGAATCTTTTGATTAACTCATTTATTAGATAATTGTTTTCTTGCTAAATTTTAATAATTTTAATATACATTTTTGTATCCTTTTTACCCCCTTTTCTCCTTTCTCCCGCCCCTCTCTCCCTTCTCTCCCATGCTCCCAATACCCTGTCCAGGCCCTCATTAATATACAGTTTTGTAAATCATTTTCGCCATCAATGATAATCGTTGCCATAAATGTTAATTTGGCATGCCATACTTGATAGAAATGCGGACGTGAAAGAAAGCACCTTTCTTAAAAGCGTCAATGAAGATGAATCCGGGGATGAATCGCCTAGTTTGTACATTCCAGGGCGAAGACCTCGTCATTTATAAAACAAAATACATGTTTCTGAAGGTAAAGATGTACTAAAATTAACATCACTCAATATCCATCCGTTGAGTAAAGAATATTTATGCAAAATGTGTTCCTGTTAAGAAACCACCATTCCTCGGAGATCACATTCTAAACAAACTTTTAAGTTTTGCAGTGTTTACGCTACAAAAGACGTGTTCATGCTTTGACATGATTAACGTCTGTGTCACAGGGTTCTTAATATTGAAATTTAGTAAAAAAGAAAAGGAACTGTTTTAGTATGAACAACTTTAGTATCAAACAACTTCATTCACATTCCTAAATTTCTTTGAAGTTTGTCACAGCTCCTTCTGATTTTGGTCCAAATTCGACGGTCTGCTAAAATGTCACTTTTAATCCATGAATATTAGATACGGGAATATCCTGAAATATGTTTAATTTTAGTGCTAGCATGAAGATAAGTCTGTCGAAGGATCCCAGTGAATACCGGAAATCCTCTCCGGTCTGCAGTTAGTTTAAAATTTCGATCACTCAATGAAAACTACAAGTAGATCCTAGTAGGACGAATTTTTTTTAACTGTTTTTTAAATGTTTGACTATGAGCGTACCTATGTCACACTTAAAAATTTTGAACTGCATCAACATAAATAATATTATTCAATGAATTTCTGGTATATATCATCGTGGGCCGTAGGTACGCTCATAGTTTAATATACAGAAAAAAGTACATGTATGGAAAATGCCATTTTCTGACTTTTCGCGAATATTGATGTACTTTCTGAAACAGAGCTTGAATAATATCATTAAGAGTTCTCTGGTTATGGGAGTTACATGTCCTCTGGATAGCATTTTGTCCAGTGGATAGCTGGACAATTCTTAACCAGTTTTTGAACAACACAATTTAACCTCTGGATAGTAATCCACTGGATAAACATTTATCCAATGGACAAGCTTATCCAGTGGATAACTTTATCCAGCCTTTTGAACAACCGGGCCCAGACCTGCATATACTTTGGTTAAATTGTGATAGACATTTCTCCTATGTATAAACTTTTCTCATATGCCCTGTTTTAGTTTCTAAAAAGTCCCTTATACTGGGACCCTTTCCAATGTACGGGTCTTGACATGAATATCAATTATATGGTAGTTTATACATGTTATATAAATTATTCGAATAACTAAGGATTTTCTCAATCCAGGCAAATATTACCTTATCCGTTTTTGGCACAACTTTTTTGGAATTTCGGGTCTGCAATGCTCTTCAACTTGATACTTGTTTGACTATCTAACTTTTTTTATATATAAGTCACTGATGAGTTTTATGTATCCGAAACGCGCGTCTAACGTGAAAAATGATAAGTCTGTTACCTTTGATAACTATTAACACCACTTGGTCGAAGACACTGCTGGTGGAAGTTTTGTCACCGAGGGTATCACCAGCCTAGTAGTCAGCACTTCGATGTTGACACGAATATCTAGTATATTGTCATGTTCAATCAGTTTAATTGAGGTCTGGAGCTGGCATGTCAGTTAACTGCTAGTAGTCTGTTGTTATTTATGTATTATTGTCATTTTGTTTATTTTCTTTGGTTACATCTTTTGACATCAGACTCGGACTTCTCTTGAACTGAATTTTAATGTGCGTATTGTTATTCTTTTACTTTTCTACATTGGCTAGAGGTATAGGGGGAGGGTTGAGATCTCATAAACATGTTTAACCCCGCCGCAATTTTGCGCCTGTCCCAAGTCAGGAGCCTCTGGCCTTTGTTAGTCTTGTATGATTTTAAATTTTAGTTTCTTGTGTATAATTCGGAGTTTAGTATGACGTCCATTATCACTGTACTATTATGCATATTTTAGGGGCCAGCTGAAGGACACCTACGGGTGCGGGAATTCTCGCTACATTGAAGACCCATTGGTTGCCTTCGGCTGTTGTTTGCTCTATGGTCGGGTGGTTGTCGCTTTGACATATTCACCATTTCCTTTCTCAATTTTATGTGTATTAATTTACTGTTTGCAAAAGTGTAAATTATTCGAAATACTAAGGATTTCCTTATCCCGGATAAGATGATCTTAGCTTTTTTTTTTTTTTTTTGGTCTTCAATGCTAATCAATTTTATACAAAAAATTAATCACCGCCGTCATTTATTAGATTTAATTTTGGTCAACATAATCTGTACGATAATTTAAGTTTGAAGTTATTCATAACAAACTGCACATATACATATTATAGTTAATTGCTATTAATAAGTATTGCAATATGCATTGTGTTTAAATGCAATATCAGTATTTAGTTCTATTTTAATCTTTAATCAATCCTAATTCTATCTTACTTTTGAGAGATAGTTTTTCATATGTGACGTAATTTTTCTGCTGTTTCAGAAATTTCATATGTTCAAATTTTTACTGCCTTTTCACCATCGTATGTGACGTAATTTTTAATGCCTTTTCACCGTCGTATGTGACGTCATTTTCATAATTTACTGCGTTGAGGCCTGGACTGAGTCGGGTGTGTCTATTCTGTGTTGGTCATTCATTATGTATTCGTGTTTGTTTTATGTAATGAGTTAATACTTCAGTTTCATTATGTATATCTGTTATATTCATTTGATAAAATTTACTGTTTGCAATAGCATTAATCGTTCTAAATAACTAGGATGTTCTTATCCCAAGCATACTAACTTAGCCGTATTTGACACAACCTTTTTCAACTTTTGATCTTCAGTGCTGTACAACTTTGTACTTTTTTTCGCTTTCGATCTTTTATATCTGGGCGTCACTGGTGAGTCTTGTGTGGACGAGGCGCGTTTTTTGGCGTATTAAATTTTAAACCTGATGCTTTTTGTTATTCATTAATCATGTGTTTCCTTGTCTAATACGTTTTCCTATTTATTTGTATTGTAGTCCTGTAATATTATGTTGCCATTTCTATGTTATATTTAACATTGCCATTAAAGTGCGAGGTTTGGCATGCCACAAAACCAGGTTCAACCCACCATTTTTTCCTTTAAAAATGTCCTGTACCAAGTCAGGAATATAGCCAATGTTATATTATAGTTCGTTTCTGTGTGTGTTACAGTTTAACGTTGCGTCGTTTGTTTTCTCTTATTTTTGAGTGTAAATTGACATTGCGATAAGACGTGTCACGGTACTTGTCTATCCCAAATTCATGTATTTGGTTTTGATGTTATCTTTGTTATTTTCGTGGGATTTTGTCTGATGCTTGGTCCGTTTCTGTGTGTGTTAGTTACATTGTAGTGTTGTGTCGTTGTTCTCTTATATTTATGCGTTTTCGTCAGTTTTAGTTTGTTACCTCGATTTTGTTTTTTGTCCATGGATTTATGAGTTTGAACAGCGGTATACTACTGTTGCCTTTATTTTACTTGTTCGGCTTTCTGACTTTTTTTTATCTGAGCGTCACTAATGAGTATTGTGTAGACGAAACGAGCGGCTTTGATCCTGATGACGGGAGTGGGTGATTATCAAAATGAGAGACCACAATGTTTCTAAACACCAAATCCATGTATGTCTCTCCGTTTATATTCGCGTGCAGAATATGCATAGCAAGCTTAACAGCTTCAACGGTAGAAGTATCATCCACCATACTATAACACCACCAGCATCGATACAGTCGATTGGGTGAATGTTGTTTAGGTCATATTTCGTTTTATATCACGCAAAACTCATATTCTGCCGTGGACTGGTCGTAACAGAAACTGACTCTCATCTGATAGATGATGTTTTTTTAAAGCTTCTCATGTGCAAGCGTCAATGGTCATTATTCACATTGAAACCTAACTGTACAGTTCCTGGCTTTTAGGGCAAGTCTCTTGTCAATACGACATGTTCTTCATTTGCCTTTATGAAGTCTACAGACCAATGTTCTAAAAATAACACGACCATCTAGAGGCCATAAGTGTTTAAGCTGCGATACAGGGGTAAATGGGTTGGCTTTAGCAAGACGAATCAGCAGTCTTTCATCACGACGGGTACTTAAACGAGGTCGTATGGACTTATGTCCATTATTAACAGTTTCTGTGACGTTGTAAAGTCTACCAATTACGAAGTGATGAACATTGCAATGGTAACTTATGCTCATTGTTACCATCACGTTGTGAAAGTTTAACAATGACAGTTTGTTGAACATACCACATCTTCTTTGTTATAATGAAATGGTTATCTATGCTCCTTGTTCTCCTACTGGCATTTGGTATGACAATTGCTTGTCAACGTTCAGTCACAGATAACCTTGTCATATGACTTAATGTCTTGAAGGTCAAATTTCATCACGACAAATATCAGCTGATAGTGCATGATTTATAACCGACCTAAAGGCACAATAACTAATAGCAGTTAATTGTGTATAAAACCGAAATAACACCACAAACATACTGAGGTCTGAGGAAATTTCAAAAAGACCAGTCCATAACCAACTGGCAATATCAATGAATGAAACACATCAAATGCATGAATAACACTGTCATTTTGAAAGTCCATAACCAACTGGCAATATCAATAACTTAAACAAATCAAACGAATGCATAACACTGTCCTTTTAAAAGGCCAGCATCAACTGACAATATGAAAAGCTCAAATACATCAAACGAATGCATAACACTGTCATTTTAAAAGGCCAGCATCAACTGACAATATGAAAAGCTCAAATACATCAAACGAATGCATAACACTGTCATTTTAAAAGGCCAGCATCAACTGACAATATGAAAAGCTCAAATACATCAAACGAATGCATAACACTGTCATTTTAAAAGGCCAGCATCAACTGACAATATGAAAAGCTCAAATACATCAAACGAACGCATAACACTGTCATTTTAAAAGGCCAGCATCAACTGACAATATGAAAAGCTCAAATATATCAAACGAATGAATAACACTGTCATTTTAAAAGGCCAGCATCAACTGACAATATGAAAAGCTCAAATACATCAAACGAATGAATAACACTGTCATTTTAAAAGGCCAGAATCAACTGACAATATGAAAAGCTCAAATATTACAAACGAATGAATAACACTGTCATTTTAAAAGGCCAGCATCAACTGACCATATGAAAAGCTCAAATACATCAAACGAATGAATAACACTGTCATTTTAAAAGGCCAGCATCAATTGACAATATGAAATGCTCAAATACATCAGCAGAGTGCATAACACTGTCATTTTAAAAGGCCAGCATCAACTGACAATATGAAAAGCTCAAATACATCAAACGAATGCATAACACTGTCATTTTAAAAGGCCAGCATCAACTGCCAATATGAAAAGCTCAAATACATCAAACAAATGCAAAACACTGTCATTTTAAAAGGCCAGCATCAACTGACAATATGAAAAGCTCAAATACATCAAACGAATGCATAACACTGTCATTTTAAAAGGCCAGCATCAACTGACAATATGAAAAGCTCAAATACATCAAACGAACGCATAACACTGTCATTTTAAAAGGCCAGCATCAACTGATAATATGAAAAGCTCAAATACATCGAACAAATGCATAAAACTGTCATTTTAAAAAGCCAGCATCAACTGACAATATGAAATTCTCAAATACATCAAACGAATGCATAACACTGTCATTTTAAAGGCCAACATCAACTGACAATATGAAAAGCTCAAATACATCAAACGAATGCATAACACTGTCATTTTAAAGGCCAGCATCAACTGACAATATGAAAAGCTCAAATGCATCGAACGAATGCATAACACTGTCATTTTAAAAAGCCAGCATCAACTGACAATATGAAATTCTCAAATACATCAAACGAATGCATAACACTGTCATTTTAAAGGCCAGCATCAACTGACAATATGAAAAGCTCAAATACATCAAACGAATGAATAACACTGTCATTTTAAAAGGCCAACATCAACTGACAATATTAAAAGCTCAAACACATCAAATGAATGCATAACACTGTCATTTCAAACGTCCATAATCAACTGGCAATATCAACAGCTCAAACGCATCAACAGAATGAATAACACTGTCATATAAATATATAATTAAATACAAGAAAACTTATATATTACAAGATTTAAAAATTCCAGAAACATGATAAAATAGTTGCACTCCTAATCAATATAAACAAAAATAGTATCTATTATACATCATGTTATACTAAGGTCAAACTCATCTATAGATACCAAAAAAATCAATTAAACACATAGCACTGTTTTACACCCCATTGCTCTTCTTTGTTTTTAAACAAATGCACTGTTTTTGCAATATGTTATGCTATATGACCCCGGATGAGTTTATTGTATAAAATATGAATACTCTAAAAATAAGGAAATTTAAAAAAAAACTAAGACTGCAGTTATTTCTTATACTACAAACCGTGAAATGTCATTGAGCATACAGTTTACTGTCTTCCAAAAAAAGTTGGCGTTGATATTCGATGATTGCGTCGAAATCTAAAACTAACTTCATCTCACTAAAATATGATTACTGTGATGAGTTCTTCTACAGTCGGGGCACTTAGCGAACTCCATAATATTATGGAATTGGCTAAATTTGACTGCTTTATGACAATCCATAATATTATGAGATTAAATAATATTTCCAGTTATATTATGCGTATCCATAATTTTGAATATTATTGAATTTCATAATTATGCATGAAAAAATTAAATTTGATGTGTCCGAAAAACAATGTTTTGGGTACTGCTAACAAGTTCCGTAATTTATTAATCTTAAAATGCTATTTTTATGATCATCTATTGATTATATTCATCCGACAATCGTCGCCTTTCTCGCGTCATATTTAAAATGCTTTCGTCTTCAATGTCTTTTATCTAGGACAGTATTTTGTACAAGGGAGACAAATCGTGTCGTCTTATAAGCCATATTTTTCTTAAATGTATTATCGTTCCTTAAACAATGAATAATTCGTGTTTTAGAAAATAAATGTAGAAAGTAAGTGTGTCAGTTGACCTCGTTTTCAATACATTAGTTTTATCAAGGGGAAATGTTACAAAAAATAGTACACATCCTTCAGACGTCTTTATAAATTATAAATGACTATGTACACAATAGGTATAGAAACACATTACTTTCACGTGTTTATATGTCTTGATTTGACGAAATTTAATTAATGGTCTGATCCCCAAAAACTCATTACATGCAATTGTTATTGTTTCAAATTCAGTTTATGTTGCAGACCGTTTTAATGTTGCTTATGTGTATTTGTGTATATTGGGTAAGGTGGGTACATTAATTCGAATACACATGCATACAACGTATTTTTTCTGTCACCATCAAATTTGAAATGTTTCTTTTCAAATCCTTTAAAATTAAAATTGTGTCTGTAAAAGAAAAGTCTCTTGTGTTGTCTTACATGTAAATGTACATCTTAGAATAAAAATCGAGACATCAAGACAGAATTTAAAAAAAAAATCATAATCTATAAACATAGGCAGGTAGAAATTAGATATTCATTTTGATGTATTACCAATACATATTTATTTCGACGTCGGTCAATATTTGATGATAGATACACCTGAGTATTTAAAACAGCACTATGACATGTATGATTGTTATTTTCCTACATAACACGTTGCATATCAAAATTCAGTTATTGTTCATTTGACTTCTATATATCTGCAGAAAAAAATTCTTAAAAAATTAAGATAACATATTGGTTCTTGAGAACCACAAAATTAATTTATATACAAGTATAAAAACAGCAGAAGAAAGAAATTGTAAATATTAAACTATTTCAAAGCGAAACAAGGTCATGTAATACAATATTATTTAGTTCAGCAGTATGATTAATTGGTAAGAAACAGATGACATAATTTACGTTTGATATGAAAATTTATACACATTGCAGAATGAACTCATAATATTAATGCCTAGTTGAAATTATATCACAACATACTAATGGGAGTGCAACCTGTCAAAATAATCTTTTGGAAATAAATATATAAGTACTGTATGAAATGTGGATGATGACTTATGCATGACGACATTTATAAAAGACTTTTATTTTTGTTTGTTAATATATAATATTAAAATCGAAAAACAAAAATTCTATTTCTATTTATCCAAATTTATTCGTTGACTTCTTTGCACATCATACTAGTCAAAACACGAAGTTTGTTAGTCAAAATATAATATAGAATAATATAAATAAATATATTAAATATTTATAATATAGAGATTTGAACACTCCAAACAAATATCAATCACTACGTGTTAATCGCAATTCATTGAATGGTAATTCAGTTGATTCAAACAATAAAATATAATATAAAAGCTACGAGAAATGTTGTATAAAGGTTTAAAAATTGTTCTATTATATCGGCTAATATTCTAAAACTATAACACCTGTATTCCTTAATTTCCGAATTAAGTAGTATTTTTTTATTGAGAGTAATGACTTATTGCTCCGGATTCACAATAATATGTCCGAGTAGGACGTCATGTCTAATTACATAAAATTGAGATCGAAATAGGGAATATATGTAAAAGAGACAACACTCCAGCCAGAGAGCAGACAACAGACTGACACTTTGTGAACTAGCAAGACTTGAATCCTGGTCAACATTTAAGACTAGTAAAAAGCCGGGTTGATATGGTATTATCGTGATTTGTCGTAAGGAAGCTGTTTTTCTCCAATTTAAGTTTAGACGAGTAAATTCATATAAGATATATGACGTCCCATTAAATTGCTTTAAACTAATACAATAATATATTACATATATGAATGTTACTTCCTATTAAGTTTACAAAAATGTCGCGCTTACAAAATACTAAAACAATATAACCACTCTCTGTGAAAGATGGGCGACAGATTCCAGAGGGACAGTCAAACTTATAGATCGAAAATAAACTGACAAGGCTATGGCTAAAAAAGAAAAGACAAACATTCAAATAATAGAACCCAATACACAACACAGAAAGGTAAAAACTGAGCAACACGAACCCCAACAAAAACTGTGGATGATATCAGGTGCTCCGGAAGGGTATGCTGATCCTGATCCACATGTGGCACCCGTCGTGTTGCTCATGTTATTACAAACCCGGTAAATACTTTAATTCGGTATGTCATATACGTGAAAAGGAAAGGGGATTTTAGTTATGAAATAAGGAACATATCCGATATCATCTGTAAAACGGTTAATCCATAACTATCATTTATCATCTACAAAATACCCCATTTAATAAACATACTCTATCGACACCATTCAAACTCTCATGGTCTAATGGTCATCTTTGAAAAACTAAAGCTAATGGTTGAAGAGTTTTGAAGAAGGCTTATTTTCTTTGGTAAAGTGCTAGTTACATTACACCATAACGAATATTATGGTACACCATAATTTAAGATATATTATGAAAATCAATAATATTATAAGATATCATAATGTGTGGATTAATATTATGAAATCAAATAATTTTGGAAATGCTTATAATGCATCAAGATATTAAAAAATCGATCATATCGTGATAACGATTTTATTGGAATATGTTTTTGTTTTGGTAGACATGTCCTGTTAGAACATTTGGTGCTTTCATAAGATAAACACTGGCAATGTTTTGAATTTGACATATGTAACAATTTATTTAAAAATAAACCATTTATCCGCTATTTCTTTTACTTTAAAAAAATCATAACTAAAAAAACAGGCAAAGGATACCCAGAGGACATAAAAACCCACAAGTCGAAAATAAACTGACTAAGCCATGGCTAAAAAAGAAAACAAAAAAAAAAACACTCTGAAAACAGTAAACATTACAGAAGAATACAAAAACGTAGACAATTTCATCTAACCTTTACAACATACCCAATTTAATAACCATACTCTATCGATGTACTCTTCGATTCTATTATATAAGTGCATTAATTTTAAAGCAATGTACTGATTCGTTCATTCAAATAAAGCAGTCAATATAAAAGTTTCGACACCATTCAAACTCTGGTTCATGGACATTTTTATAAAACTTAAGCTTATGATCGAAGAGATTTGCAGAAGGCTTATTCTCTTTGGTAAAGTGCTACCCAAAGTATTTTTTCGTGAAAGCAGCATACCATCCGTATATACATTGGACATCCGTTCTGTCCGGACATCTTTTTTTTTCATCCGTTAGGCGTCCGTTCGTGCTATCCGGTAAGGTGTGACCGAAGCACGAACGGATGTCTAACGAATGAAAATAAAAGTTGTCCGTTGACAGAATTGTTATCCGTTGGGAGTAAAATGTTTAGGTGTAACTGTTTTTGGTTTATTCTTCAAAATACCGCATAAGGTCAGCGTCTGAAATAAGAGCTGCTTGATTGTGAAGAATCGCCCTTACTTTAAGGTTGATTATGAATAATAAGAATTCATGAACCTTAAGAAATCTGACATACCAATAATTGGCATTTCTGACGAAAAATTTCAATTGGCATATATCCGTTTCAGATCCGTTGATCATCCGTTTTATCCGTTATACGTCCGGTAGAAGTCCGATCTCACTCGTTCAACATCCGTTTTATTCGTTATACGTCCGGTAGAAGTCCGTTGGTGAGTTTATCATCCAGACCACCAACAGATGTATAACGGACACGTAACGTATACAAAATGGAAACGGAACGGACGAGTACCGTACAAAATGGACGCCTAACGGACGTTCAACGGACGTTCAACGGACATTTTATCCGTTGGACGTCCGTTCAACGTTTTGAATATGCTCAAAATTTTACACCGGACAGAACGGACGTCGACGGATAAAACGTACGCGTAACGGACATGCAACGGATATGGACGGACGTCTTACGAATAAGAACGGACGTCTAACGGACATGAACGGATTGAAAAAAGGTTTTCCGTTAGGCGTGCGTTCGAGATATCCGGTAAGATGTGACCGAGGCTTTTCTTGCATCCTTATTTGCAACACACTATAAAACACGATTTTTCATTTCTAGCGATAGACTTTACATCTACAGCGCTTGAATTTACATCTTCAGTGCTACACTTTATACGGATTTGGCTATACTTTTTGGACCTTTTGTATTATAGCTCTTCATCTTTTTTTTATAAGCTTTGGATTTCAAATATTTTGGCCACGAGCATCACTGAAGAGACATGTATTGTCGAATTGCGCATCTGGTGCAAGAAAATTGATACCGTTAATTTTATTACTACCACTGGGTCGATGCCTCTGGTGATGGACTATTAGTCCCCGAGGGTATCACTAGCCCAATAGCCAGTACTTCGGTACTGGCATGAATATACGGATTTTTTTGTGTTATTAAAATTTGCTATTACAAAATGATAGAAATTGTTATAAATTAAGGAATGTATCTCCCTCATGCAAAGCTCTGATTCCTTTCACAGATTTGGCTATAATTTTTGGACCTTTTGGGTTATAGCTCTTCATCTTTTTTATAAGCTTTGGATTTCAAATATTTTGGCCACGAGCATCACTGAAGAGACATGTATTGTCGAAATGCGCATCTGGTGCAAGAAAATTGATACCGTTAATTTTATTATATCTTCAGCGCTAGACTTTACATTTTCAGCGCTGGACTTTACATTTCCAGCGCTTGACTTTACATCTCAAGCGCTAGACTTTATATCTCCAGCGCTTGACTTTACATCTAGATCTCCAGCGCTTAACTTTACATCTCCAGCGCTTGATTTTACATCTTCAGCGCCAGACTTTACATCGCCAGCGCTTGAATTTACATCTCCAGCGCTTAACTTTACATCTTGAGCGCTAGACTTTGCATATCTCTAGCGCTTGATATTACACATCTCCAGCGCTAGACTTTACATCCCCAACGCTAGACTTTACATCTACAGCGCTTGACTTTACATATCCAGCTCTAGACTTTAGATCTCCAGCGCTGGACTTTACATCTCCAGCGCTGGAGTCTACATTTCCAGCGCTTGACTTTACATCTCCAGCGCTATACTTTATATCTCCAGCGCTTGACTTTACATCTAGATCTCAGTCTACATTTCCAGCGCTTGACTTTACATCTCCAGCGCTATACTTTATATCTCCAGCGCTTGACTTTACATCTAGATCTCCAGCGCTTAACTTTACATCTCAAGCGCTTGATAGTACATCTTCAGCGCTAGACTTTACATCTCCAGCGCTTGGTTTTACATCTGCAGCGCTTGACTTTACATCTCCAGCGCTAGACTTTGCATATCTCCAGCGCTAGATTTTACACATCTCCAGTGCTAAACTTTACATCCCCAGCGCTAGAATTTACATCTTCAGCGCTTGACTTTACATATTCAGCGCTAGACTTTAGATCTCCAGCGCTGGACTTTACATCTCCAGCGCTAGACATTACATCTTCAGCGCTGAACTTTACATATCCAGCGCTAGACTTTACATCTCTAGCGCTAGACTCTATATCTCCAGCGCTAGACTTTACACATCATCAGCGCAGGACTTTAAAAGACACTTTATAATCTGTGTGAGACCAACAGGGCTTCGTACTTTAGAGCCTCTAGTTATTTATTATAAAGAAATCGCATGTATAGGCGCACCTGTATTCTGGTTGATATTCGCATGTGTTACGGAGAATATATCTCCCAATTGAAACTATATTCCGCGCTTGTATGACAGTTATAAATATTTTTATATTTTTATCATAGTATTTGATATATGATATATTTTATAACAATTGCATTAGGATTTTTTGTAATTTCACATTTAAATTTGCAAAAGTATCATCTCCTCTAAAGCAGTGACATTGAATGTTTTCTTATAACTAATTTTTTTTATCCAATATTTACAACATTTATTATAATTTCACAACATTGTTTTCGCTGTAATAAAAGCGAACTGTTTACGTCTGCAACATTAGACAGAAAATTTCACACTAAGTTAACCTGATTCCCAGAGATGATAAAACAATGTAATTAAATATCCACCAGCTGCATTTGCAGACGACTATTATTTGAACTCTTAATGACTAGACTGACCTACTGAAGGTGTCATAACATTTAGGAATCCCGTAAAGAATAACGTTCAACTTTCTACACTGTAATAAACTATTTAAAAAATACTGTTATTTTTAAAAGAAATTGTAACTTTGTTTCAACATAATTCATATTGTACTGAAAAATAACGATTAGATTAATTTAACTTGCAAAATTATAAGTAAAACTATAAAAACGAGTTCTACTCTACTTAAATTCAATCATACTCCTTAAAACTATTTAAAACTATTAACTATTGTTTTTCAATAATTTAAAACTATTTAAGTTCAGATATCTAATCGGGTCCTACTAAAAAGCGTCGGGAGCGCCCGGATGAAGAAAAAGCGCCCGTGGAAAAAAAATTAGCGCCCGGGGAAAATATATAGAGATGAATGTTTCAATTTTAACAATAATATATGAATACTATTTCGAAAAGCTAATAATGGATCACAGTTTATGCTGAAGATTTATAAATCGTTAAACACCGACAGATACGTTTCTCAAATTTCCCAGATAAATATTAATTTTATAAAATTAAAAGAGTTGCACATTATTTAAGAACGGTAAAAGTAATTGAACAAGTGTTCACTATGCAGTTGCGAATATTAGACCTCGGGAACTGAATTTTTTTAAACTAACTAAATATACGTTTTGATCGAGGACAATATCGTTCATGATTCTTCTATATACTTGTATTTACCAACTTATATACAATTTTTAAATCTAAAATGTAAAAGTGCAACAACACTATCTAAACACTTTAGATTTAGCATCTTTAATATCCCCATTTATACGGGTGAAACACGCAATGTTTTTTTTTTTCATTCAGGAAATCACTTATTCTCCCGGGCCTTTTTTTCTTCCTCGGGCGCTTTTTCTTTTCTCGGGCGCTCTCGGGCGTTCCCAAGCGCTTTTTAGTAGGACAGTTCTTATCGTATTATTTATTTATCGTATAGGACATGTAGAAAAAAATCCGTCCTTTCGGATAAGTAGTTTTATACATATCACCCCAAGGTTATCCTAGTAACGTGTCGAGTAACGAGTAGCAGCATGAAAACAAATAAATGGTGGTGTCAAACTGTCAAATCCAATGTATCTGTGTTTTCCCCCCAAAATGTTTTTATACGGAGCACTCAGGGGAGGACAAGATAACTTCTTTAACACCGAAAAATATATTAGAAAAAAAAAATGAATAAATGATATGTTTTAGAAATTGTAATCACAATGACTGACGTGCTTGAAATCCTAAATTGGATGCGCAGTTGCTTATTATTTTCTTTTCTTCAATTTTACCCCACCCCCCTTTTTTTAAGAAATGAATATATTTCATAGATTAGACTACATCCATTTTTTTGGGGTAAAATATGGTTCTTTAACTCCCAACATTGGTAGAGCCTTCAAACACCAAACCCTGGATCAGTGCATTTAGTCTGTTATGATTATGGCAGAAGACATGCAAAGAAATGACTAATGACCAGTGCATTATAGGATTTACATTTTTCCTTTTGGTCAATCATCTTGCAGGGTCCAAACGAGTTCACCTGTATGTGTGCCATTTGTTTTCTTAATTTCTTTATCAGCTATTGACTTGGTATCTTCTTATCAAATAATGTGTGTGAAATTTAAATCTCATTTAGATATACATGTTAGTTTCTTACCCTTTTTACTTAAAAAAAAGCCATTGGCCAATGTAATAAAAAGAATAACGAATCAAAGAATTCAAATAGGCTGCGCGCATTAGCAAATTCATGTGTTGTTCGGTCACTCGTTGAATATTTTTCTTTTTGGATTCTTCGATAATTTATTCTATAAATCTCATTTTAATTTCAATTGTACGTACACGTACTTATGTATATATGTTTGTTAACTGGAAAATATTTCTGGGTCTTAAAATCAATTATACGTCGTATACTTTTCTATGTTAAACTTATATAGTTAGGCACTTTTGTTGTATGTTTATATTATTCGTTTTTTTTAGACATTTATTTCTTCCATTAGTTCACTGTTGTAGCCTAAACATATATTCAAAAGGCTAAGTTTAAGAAATCAAGTTGAACCCCATCATGAGTTGAAACATCAATATATATAGTCTTAGGTCTCTACTTTTTATATTTTGTTGTAAGAGATGTATAAATACTCTGTCACGTCCGGTCTATGTTTTAGTTAGTTTTTTTCTGTTTGTATCGATCTGATGAAACAAGCCATTTTCAACTGGCTTCTATAGTTTGTTCATATGTTAGAAGGTTGAGCGCTCACAAACATGTTTAAACCCGCCACATTATGTATGCGCCTGTCTTTTGTATAGAACCTGCAATTTAGTGGTTGTAATGGTTCATGTCATTAATTTTTGTTTTTCCCAATTGATTTGTGAATTATGCCGTTATTTTTCTCAATTTATTTGTTTCACTTTTTATTTATGTCTTGGCCTTTCATAATCGACTTTTAGGTATCGGCTTTTGTCATTGTTGAAGGTCGTACCGTTACCTCTTATTGCTAACATCTACTTAATATGAACTTTGGTGGAAAGTTGTCTCATTGGCAATCATACAACATCGCCTTATATTTATAATCTTAGGAAAGGTATAGGAAATAGTAAGGAAATTGGAAATATATATGCACGCCATTTAATAAAATTCATGCTAGTGCTTTATTACAGAAAATAACATGCAAAACATTAAACGTTTGAAGTTGTAAATTGTGTTAAAGCTTGCGGAAGAATATCTCAAAAACGTTTTACGACACTCCCGATAAGGACCGGTAACTCTGTATTTTTTTGCGGGAAAATATGAATGGCTTCTCATATCTAATCTTTCAGAAAAATCGATTTCTTACAAAAGAGTGTCCACCATGCACTTACACTGCACTATTAAAAGCATAGTAGAATATATTGATATACAAATGGATGAAATATAAAAAAAGAAGATGTGCATGGTATGATTGCCAATGAGACAACTATCCACAAAAGACCAAAATGACACAAACATTAACAACTATAGGTCACCGTAAGGCCTTCAACAATGAGCAAAGCCCATACCGCGTAGTCAGCTATAAAAGGCCCCGATAAGACAATGTAAAACAATTCAAACGAGAAAACTAACGGCCTTATTTATGTTTAAAAAATGAACGAAAAACAAATTTGTAACACTTGAACAAACGACAACCACTGAATTACAGGCTCCTGACTTGGGACGGGCATATACATAAATAATTTGGAAATTATATATACAGCCCTTGGATGGTGTTAACTTTCTAAAAAATTGTATAGTGTACTGGTGTAATGGTGTAATGGTCTAAGGTGTATGGTGCTGTGGTGTATGGTGCTGTGGTGTATGGTGTAAGGGGAATGGTGTAATGGTGTTTGAGGAATGGTGTGATTGTGTAACTAGCGATCGGGAATGGTGTGAATGATGGTGTACGACATCTCATTGGTTGAAACGAATTTCTTTTTATTTTATTTTTTCGAGTTGTAAACATACTCAATAATAATAATCTTAATATTTGAAATTTTATTGCATTATGGGTAATTTCGGATCGTGTAGATAGAATGGGGAATGGTGCATGGTGTAATGTGTAAGGTGTATGGTGCAAAGGTGTAACGTGTATGGTGTAATGGTACAAGGTGTATGGTGTAATGCTGTAAGGTGTATGGTGTAATGGTGTATGGTGTAATGGTGTATGGTGTTAGTGTGAAGTTTACACCATCCAAGGACTGTACATGTAACTGTTATATTAATAATAAAATAACAACAAACCAGTACATACTCTGTGACGTTTATTATAATATGAGGCAGGCATTACCTGTAAATGGGGACGAAGTCTGTATGAATTATTATTTTGTAACTTAAATATTTGTTCAAAAAAAAAAAGAAACGGAAATACCGTAACGTTTCCGATTTTGGTTCTGTTGTTAGGGATTTTAGTTATGACGTTATTTAAATTATGACGTCATATACAATGTAAACAAAGAAACGCTATCATCAAGTAACGTTTTTTCATATCAAGGAATTATGTAAAATGAAATTGGTATTGCGCGTTCCTTCCTATTTTTATACTAGACTGATAAATATATATTTTACTCAAAGATTCATGCAAACGAGACCGGAAAAAAGGAAGTACATAGTACATTTCTGTGCAGGTCCGGGATTTCAAAACACGAAAAAAATAAATTTGAACGATTTTGAGTTCATTAGTACAATGAAAAATTAGGGAAATTTTCCCGTATTTTTTTTTTTATTGAATTTTCTACTGTTATTGGGGACTACGTCCCCATATTAGTATAATAGTCCCAAGTAAACTGATTTGTATCTCAACAATATCATAGTTATTACGGTGCGGTTGAATTTCCTGTCATTTATTCATCATCCACGCAAGAACTTGTCTCAGAAAAAAATATACTCTGTACATTAAACTCAGTTTCAGGTATAGCAAATGTACAGAGGTGTGATCTTTTTCTGTGACATCTGCTTTTGACCATCCACAAGAACTTGAGTCATCCGATGTTCAGTACTTCAGTACTTTGATTAAGTTGGAAGTTTTCAGTTCAAAATCGATTCATGATTTTTTTTGGTGAAAATAAGATTTTTGAAATATCAATTATTGCAACAACAGAAATCGCGTATTTGTCTTCAATAGTTTTGATAAGAACATAACACTTTGTAAATATAGGACCAATTGGCCTATTATTTTCCTTATTACAGTGTATTCAATTTAATGATATACATTGCCTTGTATTGTTTCTTGTGTTCGTCCGGAACCATTCATGAACTATTTGCCACTGGAGTTCAATCAAATCGTTTCCTTTGTTGACTAGTATATATAAATCGTTGAAGCTTGTTTATATCAAGTGAATAATTACATGTAATATTTTTTTTATAAACTGTAGTATCAAAGCTCCTCTATGCACACAAGACGTAATTTATTATTAATTATGGACTTCTTCCAGTAGTTATTTTATATCTATGTTAATCTTTGGTACACCATTCTTACATGTCAGTCCTCTCCCACCATAACATCACTCGATTTTGGTTAATAAGTTGAAAAGTTAAATTTCGTTTATTGTACATGTAAGTGTAATGTATCAAGAAAACAAAGACGGGTTCAAACAGAAAGGTTTTGAAATCAAAGATAACTGTGCACCTTAAGATCAGCATGGGTTTATTAGTCGTCAATACGTGTACTTAAAGTCCAGTCTAAAAATAAGCATACTAGGTACTTTGATTCAAGGACGAAACCACGATGTCTAGTCTTACTAAAAAATATAATCAATATTCAAACTCTACTTATGAAGATTAGAACAGATTATACCCATGTCATATCTTTTACCAATTCAATTCAAATATTTATTGTCATATAAACTCTGAACAATAAGTTTGTGACAAATAATATAAACATACACAAAATACATTTAACAAACAAAACCATGAAAACAAAAAAAGCAAAAAAGCAAAACAATCTATCTATATGATATATAAATATATATTTTATAAATAAATCAAGAGTCCCCTGTCCTCAGTTTTAATGCCTGTTTAAAATAGGACCCTAAGCTTTCAACTTCTTTTGAGGTTGATGGACAAAGAAGATATGTATTTTTTTCATTTTCTTGCCAGGACATAAAATCTGGCATATGTTTAATGGGGGTCTTATTGGGGGGTTCCGATCCCGGATCCCGCTTACTGTTTTGTCAGATTCCCGTATCCCGCTTACACTATGTACGTAAGCAATTCTCATTTTTTTGTCATTTCCCGGGTCCCGCTAGACCTCATTTCCCGTTTTCACGACACAATAATTTGACTTTCACGTGTCACGCTTACAAAAAATCGGCAATCCCGCGTCACGCTTAGACCCCAATGAGACCCACTTTAATTACATTTCCTATAAAGTTCTCTCTTAGTTTAGCAATTTTTTTGCAGTATAAAATAAAATGGGCTTCATCCTCCATTGTATTACAGGATGTGCATAGTCTTTTTTCTCTAGGTATTTTTAAATGTCTGCCTTTTTCTATCATTAAATTATGATCGCTAATTCTCATTTTTGTTATGTTACTTCTCTTTTCAAAAGATTTACAGTTTAAGTAGTTTTCCATTTCTAAATTTTGCTTTAAACTTTTATATAAATACAATTTACTTTTTTTATTTATTTTTTCAAATTTTTGTTCAAATATATTTGTGTAGAAATTTAAGAATTGATGTTTTAAGGTTTTTTTTAACAACTTTACCACTTAATCATAAAAGAATCGCGTCTTGTCATTGCCAGTGGCGATCTATGATAGGGCGTGTGCAAGATGTTCACCCCCTCCTTTCATCGAAATAGACAGAAAATAGTATGGCTCTCACAGTTATATGTATCTAAAGGATAAAGTAGTCCTTCACCTAGCTCCTCTCGCCAGTATGAATTGCCTTTTTGGGATTTACACTCCCTTTTCACATTTCATGGATTCTCCCTGATTGTACTAACTATTGTACAGAAATGAGTTAAATCAGTCTAGAAAATACTTAAGGTGGTATGGGAGTCTAAATAAAAATGATAGAATTTGTTCGTTACTTTGCCAAAACGTAGTATCTATTGATACATGTCGAAAAATATAATAACGCGCATTTTCTCAAGCTACAGGACGGGACAAAATGACACATTTTGTATGGATTATACAGGAAAAAACACCATTTTGTGATTAGAAACTAAACAAAATGATAGAATTATTAAATACTTCAGGAACATATAGATTTCAGACACTGCTTTGAGAATATCAAAAGAAAAGATAGGGTCACCGTACTTTTTCCGTCTAAAATACAAAATAGGAAAAATGCACTGTTTTAGAGATACCTCCCCCTAAAATGCCAATTAAAAAACCTAAAAACAAGCCAAAATAGTTAACATTTGCAATAATATTAATATTTATAAGTTCTATTCTTATAAATTGGCTCTTATAAATGAAAATTCACATTAAATATCTGCATTCCTGCATCAAATTTTGCTATCTTGATGGAAAATCTAGATCTTTGGTTCTCTGTTTTTTACAATCCAAGATGGAGGAAGACACTAATACCACCTTAAGACTAGTTCATCTTTTATTTAAATTTTCTCAACTTGTAATTTTTTAAAGAAAAATATGTATTAGGTTTTCAATCAAATTAGTATTATCACAACTGCATGTGACCATGATGACTTTGTGTACTTTTGAAAATATTACAATTACTGTTACACAGTAGCATATCAGATTCCTAACCATATATATAATTATCTATAGATGAAGGCTATTCATTGGGGAACCGTCGTGTAATGCATTAAATTTTTGCTCGCGTAATTAACATAATTTAAAGAAAGATGTGATATTGTAATCAATGAGTCAATTTTTCACAACAGACCAAGTGACACAAAAATTAACAACTTAAGGTCACCGTACGACCTTCACTAATAAAAAAAAATACCAAACTGCAAAATCAGTTACAAAGACTCGAAATGATAGGTAAAACAATACAAACAAGTTAACAAACAGCCTGACTTATGGTTTAATTGGTGAACGACAAAAAATGAATTATACTTCATATGAAAATGCAATATTTTGATGGCTGATACGAGGGTGTTAATTTACTCTATCACATGGCCGAGAGAGTGACAATTTTTTTTTAATGTTACCTTTTCGTCTAGAAAATCGATAGTTTAAAGGACAATGGGTTGACTATACATCAAGTAAATAAAAACACGGCTAAAGTTCCGCTACGTTTTGACTCAGATTTTATCATTTGACTGTCAATCCCCCCCCCCCCCCACCCACCCAAAAAAAACCAAACAAGACCGTTCCTGTTTGTATATGGTTTGACACTAGTAATTTTTAAGACACTTTATAGCTTGTTGTCCGGTGTTAGCTAAGGCTCCGTGTTGAAGGTCGTACCTTGACCTATAATGGTTTACTTTTATAAATTGATACTTGGATAGAGAGTTGTCTCATTGGCACTAGCACATGCCACATCTTCCTATATATATGTATACTATATAAATAGAAAAACTGATTACCAAAAACAAGATGAATAAAAAATATCAAACAAGAATTACAAATACATCATTTAGTGAAATATTCCATGTGGAACACCTAATAAAATTATTATTTAGCGAAACAATATTGGGAGGAACATATATAAATTTGCATATAGGAAAACACATCAACTTAACATTGAATACAATGTTTCTTTGAGGATTTTATATTAAATGGTCTTCAAGTGAAATATGCCAATTTTCACCATTGAAGTGTTCTGTTTGGGGAACATAGAAATATTACACTAAGAACACATTTACATTGTACAAGTTACAGTTTGGTAAATAATTATCTAGGGAACCCACACACCTTTTAAAAGACACATATTTATGGTAAACACATACATGTATCACTTAAAAATGAAGCGATCCCACATGACCCGTTATTTCCTGAGAGACGGACAGAGATAAAGGAACATGGGAAGGGAAGCGGGGGTTAGCGGGCGGGCAGTTGGGGTCAAGGGATTAGGAACTGGATGAAGAGAAGAGGTAAAAGATGTGATATTCTGGTGAAAATGATTTGACGGATTTTCGTATAGGGGTTAAGAAAATTGAAAGTAGGAATCATCCCTCTTTTCTGTAACGCCAAACGTATTTTTTATAAATAATTTAACGACCGAAAATAGCAGATTTTATATAAACATGTACAACCATGTATGTTATAAACATAAACATTTTTGCGCCTGTCCCAAGTCAGCTGCCTCTGGCCTTTGTTAGTCTTGTATTATTTTTAATTTTAGTTTCTTGTGTACAATTTGGAGTTTAGTATGGTGTTCATTATCACTGAACTAGTATATATTTATTTAATAGGGACCAGGACCAGGTGCGGGAATTTCTCGCTACGTTGAAGACATGTTGGTGACCTTCTGCTGTTGTCTTTTCTATGGTCGGGTAGTTGTCTCTTTGACAAATTCCCCATTTCCTTTCTCAATTTTATGACTTCCTCAAGTTTTATAAACAAAATGGAAAACAATTTTCATGCAAGTAACTTTTGTAGATTTGTAAATTAAAATTTTACTACAGTTTGGGGATTCCGGAGTGGAGGTGGGTGAGGTTCTAGGGGTTGAACCCCCCTTTTTTTCTTAACTATTATTGCATTTGAATTGGGACATATGTTGGACCCCCCTTTTTTTAAATGGCTGGATCCGCCTCTCAAGTATACGTTATGTTAGGTTTCATTGCAAATTTATTGTGTAGCATTTTAAAACAACATATTTTATACAACCTTGGAAATATATATCAAAGTTCACCAATATTTACCGCAGATAGAAAAAGGCGCGTTGTTGAAACAATCAAATGTGATTATCAAACAAGATAGGAATGTTAAAGTTAGGCTTGTTGCTAATTAGAATAAACAGGCTGGGAGTTCCGATAATAAATCTCAGACAAACTCTCCAACTAAACTGTCAACAATTGAGATTTCCTGTCGAAATAATTATCCGCTATATAAAGAAGAAATGCATGTGTTGGACGTTATAACATGCGAGTTTCATTTTAGTATTATAATACTAGTGTAGCCAGGTGTAGGGTGAGGCTGTATAAAGAACTAGCTTTATACATTTTTTTTCTAAAACATCATTATATTACTACATATTACTTTTAACTGATTCGCTGTAATTGATTGTTATTTTCTTTACGTCCAGTCACAAATATTTCGAACATGTTCAAGACAAGAACAGATAAATCATAAGTACAACATGTAGGTCCTTTATGCAACTGTATGGAGTTTAAAGCCCGAAGTACACCGCTTTTTGATCAGTTTGGTGATGAGGAAAGTCACTGTATGGTTTCTCTTTATCAATGAATTTATGACCATACATTTGACAACAAGAAGCTGATGACTTGCAGATGCCTAGCCTTGTTTTACTTTTGTTACAATCACTTGAAATGTCATTAGGTAAAGAATGTATAATGAAGGTCAAAATATAAAGTGTGTTTACAATTTTTAATGTTTCCATATCTTTACATGTAAGTTCGTTTCAATTGATCATTTTGATTTGTAACCATGACAATGTACTTTTATTCAATACTTTTTTCATATTTGTGTATATTACTTCATTGAAGAAAGACAAATGTGGACACTTTTGCTCAAGAAGTGGACACATCCATCATGCTTTTTGAAAGTGAGAAAAAGCTTATTGACCATATTTTACATGTGTTGTACTAGGACAATTTCAAATATAAATAATAAGAAAAAAAATAAAACTTCAATTTATACAAATAATTGCACTCTGAAAATAAATACATACAAAAGAATATATCACAATTAAATATCATCGTCAGATTCGTCATTTTCACTATCTTCACTTTCCTGAAGTATGCTATCATCTTCAACATTGTTTTCCTGAATAGTATCACAGATATTAAAAGGTTGAATGTCACCCGTAAGAAAGTTGCAATAAATATCCCATAAATTTCTCACAAATAAATATGTTTTAGGTTTTAGAACCCTTTCAGGTGCACGATTACGTGTTTGTGCGGCACGACGGAACACTTTCTCAGAAGACACTGGACGATCAACATGTTCATTCCAATCCAAAATCCCTAAGCCCGTTCTGATTTCATAAGTTTTTTCTCCATAATGAACCCTTTTGTCAACATATAACAGTAGTGTATTGTGAAAACTTTCGATATAATGCGTATTCAAACAATGTATATATTTCCCTGGCTTTTTGTACATATACAAGGACTTAATAGCCTTTCTCAAAAGTCCAGCTGCAATGTCATCTCTTATCATAGTTCGGGATAATGTATAATGAGGTTCAGTTTTACATCGTGAAGTTGGATGGCACCATTGATGGTCGTTCTTGTAATGGTTAACAATATTGTCAAGTGATGCAATGAATCTCTGAGTTGATCCTTCACAATTTTTCATTGCCCAGTATGTATGGGTCTTTACCCCTGCCACTTTATCTGCCAACTCTCTATGCCATAATACTCCATGGTTTTTTTTTGCACCTTTTGCTACTTTTGTTATAGCTTTCCTTACTTCTTTCCCAGCATGCCATGTGTCCAGGCAGTCTATGACATTCGGTTTGTCTTTCTCTATGAAGGAACTTATGGATGAGTTTCTGTCATGGCTATGACAACGCACATTGACAGTCTTTGATTCTAAGTCTTCATAAATTTTTTTTGTTCCATATAGTTCATGTTTTTGTGAGCACCTTTCAAGTCTCTTAGTAACATGTTGGTAACTGAGTACTTTGTGAGTTTTTTGACCGAGGGCAGTGATATCTGAATTGAAACTATTCTTACGACATGCATGTCGGGCATCTGTCATAATATCTACAGAATTACAGTTCATCTGCACATTTTCCACATTGTCGAATGGTATGGTTTTTGACTTTTCTTCTGCTATAGCGTCAATAATTGACATATCCCTGTAATATTTTACGGATTCACCATATATCTCTGCAATTTTGTTCCGAAATCTTTTACTTGGAATTCCTAATCCACTAAAGTCAGAAAATCTTTCATACTGAATTTTAAGAACTCCGCTACACATGTAAGCATGATATATCTTGTGGTTTACATAATAATCACCATGTAAATTTGGCGAAGAGCTCCAAAAAAGATACCGTTGGTAAAGATCCTGGGATAATAATGTTAGTCTCGCAACATGTCCACATTTCTCGTAGTTTACTATTTCCAGATTCTGATACTGATTGCGAATTTTCAAAAGTTCCTGAATCTGAGAATATGTACAAACAAATAATTCATTTGGATTAATGTTCATGTCTGGCTTTTCTTTATGATCACTGATGGAAGAAAAGCTGTCCACAGTTTCTTGTTTTTCTTGTCCAGTCTCCATTTTTTCTGATGATTTTGATGCCATCCTATTTAAATCCATCAAACAGTTGAACAATTCTGTATTTGATTTTACCTTTAGTGTTTTTTTAGCCTGATCAAATTTTCTATCAAATTCTTCCTTCTGTTGTGTTGAGTCAAAGTGAAATTCAATAGTTTTCCTAACTTTTCTGTCATATGAATAATTTTTGGGAGTACCATCTACCAAACGCTTTCTACATGACACTTTTTTCAATTTAAGTACATTAGTGATATCACATAATGGAGACCTTAAATTTTCATCCATGACTTCAGATTGAAGCACTGGTGAAGTTTACACCTTTTTAACAAAAATCCGCCTTTTTTCAAATTGAATTTTGAAATGAAGTTCAACCAATCATTTTCATATTATTATTCACATGACTCATATCATGTGATCAACATAGAATATCATATTTCCATTTATACAACCTGAATCAAGAATCAAGATGGCTGTCAGATTTGAAATGAAGCTGAATGTCTCAAAAATCCAAAAAGAGCAGATAACTAAATTTATAGAAGATCAAGACTGGAAAGATGTTATAGCAGGTAATGTGCATATTTTGCAATTTTTATTTATTTCCATAAATGAACTAATAATTTAGATAAAATAAAAAAATATTCTTTATTTGAAATGCATTTTTTCTTTGCAATATTATGAAAAAAACATTCAGTTATTTTTTCATAATTTTAACATGAAACATACATACATTATCCATTTAATTATAAGTAATCAATATATCCTTACTTTTACAGAAGTTAAAGATGTTCCTTTGAAAAGAAAAAGAAAACACAAAACAGCAAGATGTTCTTACCAACAAATGTGTGTAAATAGTACCACAATTGTAGGTGAAATGCAACAAGAAATATCAGCATCAAGTGGAGGAGCAGATGAACCCCAAGGAACTGTCGAAAACCAGGGAAAGTGTCCCTTTTGTTTAGTGGGTCCGTGTGTTGTTATATCAAATAGCTCTGCACCATGGATTGGTCAAGGACAGTTACCTTCACCAGAAAATTCAGGAATAAGAAAGGAAATTTACAAACGTTTTTGGAAAATAATGGACAATTTAGGGGTATGGTATACTGAGGAGTACTTGGACAGAAAGACAAATATAGGAGGCGGTGAATGGGTAGTTTATCACCGACGTGAAATTATGCCAAAATGTGTCTTGGATTTAGCAAGATCCAAATACCCTAATCCTAAAGACATCCCATATATTGGACATCAGTGGGAATGATGTAACAAAAACAAATCATTATGTGTGAATATTCAGTGCATATGTATTTTGATAATAAAAATTCCTTCCTCTAAAACTAAGGTCATTGTCTTTTCTCAGTGAACTGTTATCAGATGTGAAACCAAAACCTCAACTGTTTTGCAATAAATCTGTCACAAGCTGATAAAATACTGTAGCTGTAACAGATCATACAGATTCAGTCCGGACTGAAGATTTTCGGGGTTTAAACATCACGATTTTAATTGTTGACTCTGACCATTTAGATATTGACAAATATAATGTATATCAATATTAGAATAGTATAAAGCATGACATTATTCTCATTGGAAACTTTAGAACTTAAAATTGGGAATGAAAATTGGGAATGTGTCAAAGAGACAGTAACCCGTCCAAAGAGCAGAAAAAAGCACAGGGCCACCAATTGTTCGACACAGTGAGGAAATCCCACAAGTGAGGTTTTGCTTGCATCTAAACAGTATGTTTGTATCCAAGTTCAGCAAATATGAAATTTAATAAAAAAAAAAATCTCCGAAACATATAAAGGAACCAAAATAAGTAGTAAAACAAACCCATACTAAACTAACATAGGCCAGAGAATCCCGACTTAGAATAGCCGCACAAATGCGGCATGTATATACATAATGGCAGTCAGCTATATAATGGCAGTCAGCAGGGTTAAAGAACATCAGTTGTTCGACCTGTTAGTCAAATGCGTTTTGTTTAAATATACTTTTTCACTATTTTGGTCTTTTGGAAAATGTTGTTTGTGCTGTTTTTAGACCCTTCTACAACGAAATTTGGTTTACATGCACGAGTATAATAATTGCGGTTTTTATCCAACGCAATCATAGGTTTGAACGTAATTTTCAATTTAGACTCGTATAAATATATATATTTATATATATAAAACTCGTCTTATGATCAACCCAACAATGTTAGATCTGTAAACTTGCTTTCGCAAATTTTTTGTTCTTCCCTCGCCGGGACACCCAATCGCCTGCACTGTTGCCGTCCTGCTAGACCTCAATTTATATATAACTTGTTTAGTGAAATCTTACCCCCCCCTATGTATACATCTATCCTATGTGGAATCAACAAACACACAGCAATATGCAAAGTAAAAAGAAGTCCGGAACCGATCTTAGAATAGGTAACACAAGAATATTTTAAGACACGTTCGAAAGGCGGCTATTGTGATTGTGTCAGCTCGACAGGGACACATTCAAATGTCTGAATGTTGCAAAACTGCACGAAAAATGTATCGCATGTAACACACCCACGAAGAGGCTGCCCAACGGAAATAAACCCTAGTACTGAAATGTTGCAAAACTACAAAAAGACAAAGAGTACACAAAACAACATTAAATACTGAGTAACAAAACACCTACAAAACAAACAACAGAAAAGTAAACAGATGAATGCATCTCTCACAAAAAATTAATTGTTTAGCTCTACCATGATTTATTCTGAAAGTTATAGATTTTTTTGGGGGAAAAAGATCGTGGATTAAGACTTGTGCCTGATCAAACATAAAAATTTAAAATCAGTATTTGCTGCTTGACAGGTGTAAAAGAAAATCTTGTCTGCCAGGAGTCAGAATAATGTATTCGAGTAGAAACTCTGCAATTTCGAACTTTATTCGATCGTCACTGATGAGCCTTTTGTAGACGAAACGCGCGTCTGGCTCAAATACAAAATTTAAATCCTTGTATCTACGATGAGTTTATTAGGCTTACTGTGAGTACTCTCATATTTGTACTTAGTGTCTATTTGGTTTTGTTTGGGATGTACAAGTACCCGGACACGTCCACGTGTAATTTCATGTAGTATTTGTATCTTTAATCATCTGTCGAGTTAAGACTTTCAACTGATTTTTATAGATCGTTCTTATGTTGTACTATTACACCACTGTTTCATGTAAGGGAGTGGGTTGCGTGATCGTGATTATCGTAGTGAGGTCGCAGAACAAGCGTGGTGAAAACGGGGTATACTCTTGGCGGAATCGTTATAGAAAAGTAATGAGGTCGTAGTAGCATCGTGAACTCATCCAAAATTTACATTTTAATGCCGCCCATACCGCGAACTCAACACGATCTGAATACTTTTTAGATCGTGCTGAGCGTGGTGCGATCGTGGTCTAGTGTGACTTGTTCATAAAATAATAGCGGGCAAGCTGAAGAGATGCCGTGCATTTACATTGATACATGTATATACATTGTATATTTAGTATTGACCATTTACTGAAATAACTATCTATTCTGTCTTTTTGGAACATTACCATTGAACTTTCATTGTAATTCTTTTGCACTATTGAGGAAGTTATATAATATAAAACATCGTAAAGCTTAACTTATCATGCTTATAGCTGTTTTGATTTTAGCCAGTGGCTTTATCTCCGAAATCTAAAAATAACAGGAAAGACGAAAACACCTGTTATATTTACCTGAATGTGTGATCTTGGATTGGGTTTTAAATAAAAAGACACTTTTCTATTATTACTGTTACTATTACAAAATAGAAAAGAAATGAATTTCATCTTCAAATTGGTTGCAGTTAATCTTTCTTTTATATATATTGGCATTCTACATTTCTAAGATATCTTCCTTTTTCTATTAATAAATTATGATCTCTTATCATCTCTTACGATGATGACTGATGTACCCATATGTTGACTATTATATTTATTGTGTCTGTTTATTTAACGCATCAATGTAAAAATATCGGAAATTGATGAGACTGTCATTACAAAAGTGAGAGGGTTAGCGCTATAGAACCAGGTTTAATCCACCATTTTCTACATTTGAAAATGCCTGTACCAAGTCAGGAATATGACAGTTCTTGTCCATTCGTTTTTGATGCGTTTTGTTATTTGATTTTGCCATGTGATTATGGACTTTCCCAATTGATCTTCCTCTAAGTTCAGTATTTTTGTGATTTTACTTTTTATTCTAGTTTTGTTATTAGTTTTCTAAATTAAAATTTTGAGTAAGTTAAATATTTTTCATTTGTATTATTTAGTCTTACAAGATTATAAATAGTGAGTTTGCTGTTATCCTTCATATCTTATCATTTACTCTCTTTTCATAAAAATCCTTCAATTTTAATTTTATTTGTTCTCTAATAGTTTTATTTATCTTATGAGAGGAATATTTCTTGAAAGTGTCTAAATCCATACCAGTTTCTTCTGATACATGTTTTACAAATGAGAACCAACTGAAGAATAAATTCGCACAGAGTCTAAGCTTTGAGACAAAAAAAAATAATTCCTTTACAAGAGGATAAATGGCATGAGAATATAAACGTATACCATACAATATAGATTGAAATTTAATATGTAGTTCCAGGGGAAGTCTCTCAAGACCAGCTCTTAGATATAGGAAGATGTGGTGTGCAGTGCCAATGAGACAACTCTCCATCCAAATAACAATTTTAAAAAAAGTAAACCATTATAGGTCAATGTACGGCCTTCAAAACGGAGCCTTGGCTCACACCGATCAACAAGCTATAAAGGGCTCCAAAATTACTAGTGTAAAACCATTCAAACGGAAAAACCAACGGTATAAATTTGATGAAACTATGCTTAAGCCACGTGTATATTTACAAAATTGTAAGTGTGACTTTTTAAAAGGTGGTTTGACATGAAGTGAATCAAATTATCAAAGGGTATCAAATAGTTGCAGGGGCGGATCCAGCCATTTTAAAAAAGGGGGAGGGGGTCCTAACCCAGGACAAAGGGGGGGGGGTCCAATTACATGTCCCCATTCAAATGCATTGTTCGTCCAACAAACCCCCGGACCCCCTCCCCCCTCTGGATCCGCACCTGAGTTGCCACTGACACATTGAGTCTTTTTAGTTTCATGCTCTCTTAATCAACTCAAGATCCAGAAAACTAGTAAATGGTACATATAAGACTGTACTTTGACCTTCAATGGTTTATCTTTAAAAATTATGACTTTAATGGAGAGTTGTCTCATTGGCAATCATATGTTATCTCCTTATATCTATAAAGATCATGATACGACTTTCAACTATGAGTAAAATTCGTGCAGCATAGTCTGCTATATGAAAGGCCCCGAAATTACAAATGATAAAACAATTCAAACGAGACGCATTATGATTAGTTTGTTTTTTTTTTCAATCCAAGAAAATATGTATAACTGTGTATATAAAATTTACAAATTGCCAATATCTCCTTTTAAGCTCACCAGGCCAAAAGTGACAAAGTGCGATTATTTATTAAACTTTTCTCATCAATTGTCGTCCTTCGTCCGTCGTTGTCGTCTGATAGCTTTTACAAAGATATTGCACTCTGAATCTGCTGGGCCAAATAAAACCAATTTCGGCCTAAATCATTATTAGGGTATGTAGATAAAAAATTCATTCCGATGCATATGACCACGCTTGTGCACCGAGATGGCAGTCATCGCTAAAACAGAACATCAGGGTAAAATGCAGTTTTTGGCGTATACATCTCTGAAACTAAAGCATTTATAGCAAATCTTATGTTCGTTCAGTCAAAAGTTAACTGCCAATGCAGTAGACAACCCGTTGTTGTGTTGTTTCCCCTTGAACTGATAGTTGAAAGAAAATTTTGCAGTTTTTGGCTATCATCCTGAATATTACCATGCATGAAGAAAAACTGTTGACAGCAAACTTTTTCAGCAAAACAAGGTCTACAAAAAGTAGTTATTGCCTTTTACAGTTAATTTCCCACAATTTGTCTTACATTTCGGTAATCCTTTGCCAAAAAATTCTCCTCTGAAACTACTTGTCCAAATTAAAACAAACTTTGCATAAACAATCCCTAGGGTATCTAGTTCAAAAAAATGTATCCATTGACCAAACATTAACCAAGATGGCAAAATGGCTAAATAGTAAATAAGCGGGGATGCAGTGTTTGATTTATATCTCTGAAACTTAAGCATTTAGTCCTAAATAAGATATAAATGAGAGAAACTGAACAGACTTAAATGACCGCCAATATAAGATAAAAAAAAAACATATCTGTTTTTGTCATTTAATAATACTTTTCTCGTCTACAATGTTGAAGTGTGTCTTTGTCTAATATGATATAGACCAAGATGAGCAACACAGGCTATTTTGAGCCTCCTGTTATTATTAAACTGGCGTTTTTTTGTGTTGTTTTAACTCGCACAATATTCCGGGACAGTAGTGAAAATAGAGGTAATTCGAATCTTTCATTACAGTGCAGACAATGAATGAATAAATAAAATTGAAAGACTTTGTCTAGCTGCAATTGAAAGACTTTGTCTAGCTGCAATATTCCTTTTTTTCCTCTTTCAGTATGCAATGCTAAAAACTCGACATGAAATATTAGTTAGGACTTCGATATGGGGAAAATATCACTCACCTCAAGTTCAAGAAAAACAATTTTCACTGTGTAAGTGATTCTTGATGTTGAAAGATTTCAGAAATCATGAACTAAACTTTATCTTATAAAAAATATGTTGTATGATTGCCAATGAGACAACTCTCCACAAGAGACCAAATGACATAGAAACTAACAATTATAGGTCACCGTACGGTCTTCAACAATGAGCAAAACCCATACCACATAGTCAGCTATAATAGGTTCCGAAATGACAAATATAAAACAATGCAAACCTAAATTACGTACAAAAATGAACGAAAAACAAATATGTAATACATCAACAAACGACAACCACTGAATTACATGATCCTGACTTGGGACAGCTTGTTTGTAGTTCTTTTGTGTGATGAATGCAATAATATTGAAGGTCGACTTGTTACTCATTTTTTTCCTGCAGGAAATATTAATTCTCTACCGTATTATTAGAATGAAATTAAGCAAAAACTCCTAGAAAAGTTTAATAAATTAATTGAACATATGAACAATACTGCTTATGTTAAAAGAAAGATTACAATACATGTATTGCAATATAATTAAATGTGTCATGTCATGTTCAAACCGACCCGTCAGTTTCGTGCTGGCATAGACATCTTTCGTATGAGTGATATTTTTCGAGGCAATTAATAAGAACTATTACATTAGCGGATCCAGGGGGAGGGGGTCCGAGTGTTTGAACCCTCCTCTTTTTGGCCGATCAATGCATTTGAATGGGAACATATAGTTTGACCCCCCCCTTTTTTTGTCCTGAGTTGGGACCCCCCTTAAAGCTTTTAATATGGCTAGATCCGCCCCTGTATTATATGTCAGAGGAAAGACTGTGGTGCTCGTGGAGTCATATTAAGTTTTGTTGACTATTTAAATCTACATGTACATTAGCACGTAAACAAAATACAGCGCTGCTTCCCAGTTTAGTTGAATATGCCATAACATTAGTCATATAATTCAAACAAACACGAGAAGAAAAGAGTTCTAGTATTTCACAAGCTTTTAGCATTGATTATAAATTTAATTTAAATTCCAGCAATCTTTCACGTTGAAGTCCGTGAAAGTTAGAACATACGAAAAAAGAAAATCAAACGAATTTAACATTCAAACAAACTCATAAATTTGTTGCGAGTGTTTTTCTATTATATAGACTTTTTCAAATGATTAATTTAGTTTTATTTTATTTTGTGTCGTCGATTAGTTTGTTTTCCTTCAGAAGCATATTAACAATTAAAGTTAAAACAAAAATAATAATTTATAACTAATATCTACGCTGCTTTGTCTGTTTTCAAAGTTGGCGATTATAAATCTCTAAACTTTTATCACAAAATATTATATATTAAAGTGGCAAGTGCAATTTGAGGGATCAGCGTACCAATGTGACCTCTAGCTTGAGAAATGTCTAATCGTTGAACTATCATTAGTTATAATGGGGTTTCCTGATGCACTTGAGCCATTAAAAATCAAATACCTTGTTACTGTAGCTTACAGTACACAGATGTATTAGTATCGTATTTCACTTCATTGATAAAACACAATATTTTGTAGCTTAGACGATTTATAATTACACAGTTTATATATCTCTGCAGATTATAATGTATTTATAGCACACATATGGAAACAGATACGCATACGTCAATGTGATTGCATCAACAATTTGTCAATAGTTGTATTTGTATGTCCTGCAATTATACTATCTAATATTTTTCGATAATTAAAATACGAATCGAATATTTCCGCTTAGCTCTCATTTAAAATTCTCCCAAACAGAGGTATGCCATGAACAATATCAGTTTTCAAAATCTTACACTTTAAGCTAATCTAAGTCATTCCCTCTCCATTTATACCGTCAGAGCATATATTTTCATCAGCAGGACTGTTAGTTACAAATAAAGTTGAGAATTAGCCTCATCCCAGGCACAGTTGTCAAGATACTACTTTTAGATCAGACAAATTCAATGCACCTTATGTCGATCCTCAGAAAATTATTAAAGTCATCAGTGATCATCAGTTAGTTCAAACATCACCCCTTTGTTGATTATTTTAAAAATGTGTTTTTTACGGTCCCTTAATACTGTTGTTTGAGTAATAATTTTTCTATAGATATCACTTTATTACTGGATTAGATAATTGTCAGTTTACATAATAAAATAAGAACATGTATGTCATGTATTAAATAAGCTTTTAATTATGATTTATATGGTATATAATTCATATTATCTAGTCCATTGTTATAATGTTGAGGGTTCTACGTTTATAAGTCCTTAAATTCTTTATTGAAAAGCACTTTACGCCCATATGAGCCCTCAGTATGAGCTTAAAACATTATACATAATATACAGTTTACATATATATAAAACAATGAAAAGACAACGACCCACAATACATAAAATGGATATAATTTTGTGTTTCCATTTTGTAAATGTTTTACCGAGCGAGTACTCTTCACCGAGGTAACATCCCTTCATGTTATTATATATTTTTTTCCATTGTAGTTAAGAAAACAATAAATAGATTTCATTTGTCTCCCTTGTTTTCTTTTTAGAGAATCAGTTTCAAAATATAGTTATCTCCCATCTTAAATTTAGCCTGTTAGTCAAAGGGAGACAACTTTAATTTTCCACAAAAATTACGGAATTCCATAATATTATGGAGTTCGCTAAGTGCCCCGACTGTTCTACGTTGTCGACGTCAAAGCGTGAGTTTAGTAAATTGTAGTTTATGATCGGGTACCTTGTGTTGAGTGGTAGTTAAGAAAGGTTTTTTAACGAAAATTGGTGACGTCTTCATAAAGAACGTTATATGTATAAAGTCTAAGATGCATATTTTTTTTTTTTAGTTTTGAGTGGCTTTGAACTAGCTCTCAGTAAAAACTAAAATCACTAAAAAACTGAACTCCGACGGAAATTCAAAACGGAAAGTCCCTAAACAAATGACAAAATCAAATGATGAAACAAATCAAACGAAAGGTCAACAACTGTCATATTCCTTACTTCATACAGGCATTTTCTAATGTAGAAAATGTTTGATTGAACCTGGTTTAAAGAGCTTGACCTCTAACTTGAATGACAGTCGCATCAAATTCCATAGTATTTACAACGATGCGCGAACTAAAAACGCAAAATAGGTAAAATTGTCAAAATAAGGGTACAACGGTCATTACCGTGTCACAATCTTAATTAGAACAACAACAAACACATAGTTTACAAAGAAGCGCAAACATTAAACTTTTAAATTCAACCACCACATTCATTGTGTACTTATATATGCATATTTAATCAACCCATAATAGATTGAAATATAAGTCCCGTGACGGAATGGCAAAGTTAACATTAACACTAATGTAGAGTTGCTTGGTTGCCGTTAGAATGTTAACGTCACAGTTGAAGAGATATACAATAATGTTGTCGTTCAAAGTATTTTCAAAATTTTAAGAGACCAATAACATAATGCGAGTACTCTCAGATCTTTACTTCGTGTCTTTTTGTTGTGGGTATATACAAGTACCCGGCTCGTCCACTCTGTGTAGTATTTCTATTTGTATCCATTTATGAGTTAAGTCATTTTCAACTGATTTTGATAGTTCGTTCTTATGTTGTAATGCTACTCCACTGTCCCGGGTTAGGGTGAGGGTTCAATCCCGCTAACATGTTTTACCCCGCAACGTTATGTATGTATGATCCTTTCCAATGTCATGAGCCTCCGATTCAGTGGTTGTCGTTTATCGGTGTGTTACATATTTGTTATTCGTTCATTTTTTGTACATAAATTAGGCCTTTAGTTTCCTCGTTTGAATTGTTATAAATAAATCGTTTCGGGTTTTTTTATAGCTTGTGCGCTATGTGATTTGCTCATTGTTGAACGCCATATGGTGATATATAATTGTAAATACCTGTGTCAGTTGGTCTCTTGTTGGGAGTTTTCTCATTGGCAATGATACCACATCTTCTTATTTATTATTAGTTTAATTTGTTAAATACGCATCCGATTACGTTTTCTTTTTCTAACCGTGTAAAAAAGAAAAATATTAAACAAGTGTTGCTTTTGATATCCACAAATCCACATTTTTAAGTTAACATTTGCGTCGACATCTGCATTTAGAAGTCATTAGAATAATTGATAAATAATAATAATTTTAATTACAAATTTAAAGTCGATAATTTTGTTTATGAATTATTTAACATAATTTAGACTCTCACTCTCTAAAATTGATCTTAGACAAACTTGCTTATCTGGTAGGCAACGTTTTGTTATCTGGTAGGCAACGTTTTGTTATCTGGTAGGCAACGTTTTGTTATCTGGTAGGCAACGTTTTGTTATCTAGTTCCAAACGTGTTTACTTATTCATGTATTATGTTTAGATTTGAGAGGTCGTGGTACATGTTATCTGGATGTGGATATATAGATATAGAAAAATATCAGCCCACGAGCCAGAATATGAAGCTAAATGTCGAGTGAGCGTAGCGAACGAGCCATTTAGCTTCATATTCTGTCGAGTGGGCTGATATTTTTCAATATCTATACATTCCACATTTAGATAACATTTTTATCATCTTTCAAAGCAATGTTTTTAATCAAAATTTCCTTTTTTAATAATTTTGCGGGAATTGTTATTACCGGAGTGTCTCTGTTGTTACTAGGCAACACACGTCATCGACACATTAAACCGCGGAACACCTTGCGGCCAAAATACGCAGGGTAAAATATTCCCATTAACTACATGAAGAAAAATGTTGTTTGTACATGATAATTCATATATGGGTGAATAATATTTGAAGATGATACAAAAAAAAACCAAAACAAGGCTTAATGAAAGATTGAAAACAAAAGTATTTCATATCACCAGAAGAAGAAAATATCTACTCGCTGACTTCCGAACAACTTTTAAGCATACGCTTCACAAAAAAAAATCCAGAAATATCGCATCAAAATGTTGTTTGTATTAAGTCTGAGAGTACCTAAATATTTAGTAGTCGTAACTCGCTAAGGAGAAGTTAATTTGAGAAAGACGGATATTGGTAAATTGACCTTTTTGTATGTAATACCTCGACATCTCGCACCTTGTACCCGCCATTTGTACGTGAGAAGACATGGAAGGTAGGTGTTATTTTTATACCAACTTCCCCACCAAATTGCAGTGGGACGGTATTAGGTTCAAGTTATTGAGTAGTACTATTTCCTATACGTGCTTTGCCTAATGTTATCATTGAGAAAAACATATTTTCCGGGGGTATTTTCTTCACTGAGGAACAAAAACAACCAGATCACCTGAAATTATGGAATGTTTTTTCAATATTGCTTCGCTGCATACTGTTGGTCCATGTACATTAATATACATGTCATGACTTTTTTTTTGTATCATTCTTTTGGTAACTTGGAGAATAATTGATAAGATATATCATGTTTATGATTCTTGAAATATGTATATATGCTTTCAGTGTATTCAACTAGGTAGCTCAGGGGTCAGAGCATCTCTATGAGAAGGTCTTAGGTTCAAATCCTAACTTAGTTACACTGAAGCAGTTAAATACTATAAATGGAATCTAAACATGTATTCATCAATTAATATTTTGTCTACTTGAGTCTATTTCATGTGAATGATCAATGTACATATATAGCCAATATAAATACACCAGTTTTCACATTTATTTTGATATTTTGTAACTTGAACTGATATTTTATACATGTATCAATATAGAACCTGACAACTTATACATGCTAAGTGATAATCATAGAAAACCAAGTAAGGTGAACAATGAACATTTAATTAATGTATTGATATCACTTTAATTTCAGATTTGAACAAAGTATTTTAAATTATCAGTTAAAATATAGAATATGAATGATTTCGGTTTTAGTTATCACTGTCACTATCACTGTCAATAATACAAGTACGTTTTCATTTGTTCACTTTGTTCAAGTTGTTCTTATTAGAGGGTTGCTGATTGGATGTTCCATTGTTAAAAGTAAAGTTAAAATTTCCACCATGAAAGGTTGTATTTGTAAATAGACCACTCATTGCAGGATGCACGTTATGAAAATTGAAATTCCCATGATAGATCGACTGATTACTGTTACTGTTACTAATAACTTCTGCCGACTGAGACTGTGTTATTGTTTCGACAGGTTTAGCAATAGTATGTGTTTTACTGTTTGATATTTTTGGATTATTTGTTGATAACATTAATGAAGTCCTTTTCTGCTGATCTAAGCTAGTATTTGAATACGATAAGAGACTGTTCATATTTTTATGTCCTGTCCTTTGAACAATTTCAGTGTCCTGAACTCCTGCATCTTTTTGTTTTTGTATAGAACCTTTCCTAGCACTGTGACCTGTGAGCCTCTTGTCATTATTAGGCAGTGCTTCAGTTGCCATACTTTTTATTATTTTTGAAATTGATTTTGTACCGAGCCTTTGAGCTTTGTACCAAAGTAATTTTGAGCCATAATTATCGTCTTGGAATGTTGTGGCTTGTATATAAAATGGGGAATCATCTTTTTTCATTGTTTCTGGTCTTTTCTGTCGATAAAGTTTGTATGCGAATACTGGACATCTAGAGTGGTCATTTTTATTCTCCATTGCAATGGGTCCTGTCTTCCGTAAATTGGAAAGATTGTCACCCTGCCTTGTTTTTGTTTGTCGTTCGCGACAATACTGGAGATATTCAATATATCTCCATTTGTGTCCACCTTTAATGTTATGTCCCCCCCCCCAACATAAATTGAAATGTTCTGTAACACCCCGTAGACCAACGTGGTAGTTGTTATTTATATATATTGTATTCATTAGAGAGCGCAGACTTGTTGCACCCATTACATTTTTAGAGTAGAACTTATTAATGTCATCGTCTGCTAATGGGTCAGCAGCATTTGGTTTATTTCCCAATCCAAGAGACTTCAAATTTTTAAATTTTGCACTTAATGTTTGTCTGCTTTTATGAAATTCATCATCCGTCATGATGTTGCATTGGTAGTTGCTGTCTTTTAGATACCGACTGATACTTTGTTGGATGGATTTCAACGATGTTGGTTCGTACTCCATAGTGCCATTGGTTTGTCTTTCTTTTGTGGCACTGATAAAAAAGAAACCTAAAAAGCGGTCCAATTCATGTGGAGGGATATCATCAATTTTTCTGGTATCATTATGTTTAGTTTTCAAATATGATTGAAAGATGTTGAGATCAGATTTGGTTTTTCTGCAGGTATTTTTGCTTTCTTGTTCTTTTATGAATGATTCTAATTCAGCATCTGTTACATCTTTGAATCTTTGATGGTCTGTTAACGTTGATGAAGTGGTTGCTTGTTTTTTGTTTACATTTTTTGCTTCGATATCTTCAATTTCTTTTTCTGGGTGTACATTGTCATCTTGTTGTTTTTGTGTAATTTGATTGGATTGGATGTTTACCGGGAGATTTTTATACCGCTCAATTGATCTAGGTTTTGAAAAGTCCCAATAATTACAACATGGGCTATCCATTTCACTTAAGAGTTCATTTGTGTCTTTTTCCGATTCCCATATTGCATCATCATCAGTTTGACTTTGACTTTCATGTGCTGAATTTCCCCCGAATTGATGTAAAAAATGTCTATTTGATTGGTCTTCAAAAGCATCATTTTTGTCAGTAGCCATTTTGTATGTTTGTTTTGTTTTGTTTTAGCAGACGAAAATAAGACCTTAGACTTTTTAGAAAGGGGTTGTTGTATTGCTGTAGATTTTTTTGGCCATTTTTTTATTTCAAATGAAACGTTCAATCTAGAGTGTATATAACATGTGCATTTAATTAATCAATTTCTATTATTAATTTTACTGTGAATTTGATATTCACTATACGCTTTTTTAATAATTTAAACTGCCACCCCCGCATTGTTGACATTTGTATCGATAGATTGATCTCAATACAGGTCAGATCAATAGTTCAAATCAGGACAAATAGTTCAGTTCTGAAAAAAAGTAGTCCCGGCAGAACTTATCAAGACTGCCGTCGACACCGTTTTATCAACATCTCGTTTCAGAATGTAAAGTAATTTTAGGAAAAAAGAAATGGTCTATTGTAAAATAAGTACTGCAAGTGTAATTTGTTTTATTAAAAGAATATATTTGATGACTTGTCACCATTACAATACAAGGTAATATGTTGGGAGAATTTGTTGATAAGTCCTGTTTACTTGATAATGTCTCCTCACTTGCACGTGCTAACTGGATACGAGTTTTACGGATATTTTGAGGAAGCTGATATAGCGGTAGGGAAGGATGATAAATGAAATTAATCAATTATGATTTTCTATGATATATGACAAAACGAAAAATAGGAAGTGAAAATCGTCTTTAAGGTGGTATGGGAGTATACATTAAAAATGATAAAATTTGTTCAGACTTTGCCAAAACGTAGTATATATTGTTAAATGTTAAAAAATATAACAAATATGATAGTGAAACGAATATTTTCTCAAGATACAGAATGTGACAAAATGACACATTTTGTATGGATTATACAGGGAAAAACAGCATTATGTGATCTGAAGCTAAACTAAACGATAGAATTTAAAACAAATGATAGAAGATACCTTTTATAAAATGCTTTGAGAATATTAATAGGTAAGATATGGTCACCGTGCGCTTTTTCCCAGCTCAAATTGAAAATAGCAAAAATTCTTGTAGACTCTTTCTAAAATTGTACTATTTTATAGTAATCTCCCCTAAAAATGCCAGTTTAAAAACATCACTTATAAAACAAACAAAACCAAATTTTGCTACATTAATTCCAAATTTGACCTTGGGTTCTCTGTAAATTACAATCCAAAATTGTGGACAGACAGTACATTAAAGGGCGATAACTTCAATAAGAAGTCGCCTTCATATTGTCTTTATTGTAGATTTAAGATATGAGGCAAAAAACGCAAACAAATTAAAAATGGTCAAATCATTATCAAAGGACCTTTCTGTAATAAATAGTCTCACTTGTAGAACTGATCTTACCGATCATCATAAAGTTTTTCTGTCTTTATTATAATTTTCAAAATAGAAGGCAAAAACAAAAAATAAATGGTAAAAATCATTAAAGGCAATACATCCTATAATAAATGGGAAATGCGTCCATGTAACACAGATAATGACTACGCTTGCATTTATAAAGGGACATAACTTAAGAACGGCTCGAGTGACACTATCCAAATTTGTAATTGATTTTAATTCTGTTGTAATAGGCATTGTGTATTAGTGTCATAACATTTGCCTGAGACGAACTTAAGTTAGAAAACAAAAACGATAAAGTCAGCATCTTCCCCATTTATAAAGAGGCATAACAGGAATAGTGAGGCCACCGAAATATATATTTGACCTGTGTTTTGTAGTAATACGCATTGCACATTTCATACCATTTTTTAAGTTAAAGAACGGAAATAAAAAAATCAACAGTTTTTCTATTTGCAAAGGGGCATAACTCTAGAACAGTAACAGTGACACCACCGAAATTCAAACTTTTCTGAGTTATGTGGTAATAGGAATTGTGTTTAAGTTTTATAACATTGGGTTGAGGCAAACTATAGTTAGAGAACAGAAATCAATTTTGAGACATTATCTGACCGTTTTGACATGTATGGACAATCGGTAGAGCTCAACATCCTGCTTTTGTCAGATCTCTCTCATTTGAGTATAAGCGATTTCAAAATAATAGACAAAACTTTAATCTTATCCCATATATTATATTTCAGCCATGTTAGTCATCTTGGTTGGCAGGCAAATTAATAAGGCATATTGTTTTTAAATGGTGATTGTTGCCAAGTTTGTTTGAATTTGGCCCAGTTGTTATAGAAGATTATTTAGTAAAAGTTAACGCTCGACGACGATGACGACGACGACGGACGACGGACGCCAAGTGATGATAAAAGACTCTTTGGTCAATAGAGCCAGATGATCTAAAAAATAAATCAATATGTTTTTGGAGAAAAATATAATAGCATTGCATTTTTTTATAGCACTCAGTATATGTTATAAAAAATGTACATGTGCATGATTTGAAATTTGAGTTTTGAAATATTTCTTATTAAACACAAAACGCAAAATTTATAAATATGCACGATAACACTTAACATTTCTGCCTGTATTGACAATATGCGCAATCTCTTTTGTATGTTTAGTTTTGTAATCATGAAAAAGGCATGGTGTTTTGATGTTCAATATGAAACTTGCAAAACATATACACATTTTTATATCGGACATAAAGCAAATACTGCGGACAAAAAGTAAAACGGACTAAAAGCAACGGACAAAAAGCAAAAGTATGGGACAAAAAGCAACGGACAAAAAGCAAAAGTGTCGGACAAAAAGCAAAAGTTTCGGACAAAAAACAAAATTATCGGACAAAATGTAACGGACTAAAAGCAACGGACAAAAAGCAAAAGTGTCGGACAAAAAGCAAAATTATCAAAAAAAAAGCAAAACGGACAAAAAGCAACGGACAAAAAGCAAAAGTGTCGGACAAAAAGCAAAATTATCGGACTAAAAGCAAATTGCGGACAAAAAGCACCGCATCGGATGCATGACACACGACGTTTAAAGAGTTTGAAAACTGGTGTTCGCAAAATTGTATGAAATTAAATGCCAAAAAGTGTAAATTAATGATTATTGGTTTAAAACAAAGGCTTTGTTCAACTGGAAACAGTTTAGATATCAATATTTCAAATGAACAAATAGAAAATGTAGATTGGGAAAAACTTCTTGGTTTATATATTGACAAAAACCTAAATTGGAATCAGCGGATAGATAAAATGTCATTTACTGTATCAAACAGAATCAATTTATTACAAAAGATAAGAAAATATTTACCTATGCATATACGTATTATCTGTGTTAATGCTTATATTCTGCCATTATTTGATTATTGTTGCAATATATGGGGAAACTGTTGTGAAAGTGGAATAAATAAACTTAATAAGTTATTAAAAAAATCTGCTAAGGTTATAGTAGAAGCTGACATAATGACATCATCCAGTTTATTGTTTAATAGTTTACACTGGTTAAATGTGGAAAAACGCATTCAATACCAAAAGGCAATACTTTTTTAAATCATTAAAAATTGTATGGTTCCTAACTATTTACAAGAAAATTTTCATTTTACTGATAATCAAAATTATAACTTACGTTCAGCTGATGAAAAACTATTAAATCTTCCAAAACCAAAAACAATTTTTTTAAAGAAAACATTTACATATTCAGGTTCTCAAATATGGAACAGTTTACCAAATGAAATAAAAATGAGTAATACACTTGTATCTTTTAAAACAAAATGTTACAAATTTTTCATCAATTGTGCAAATTAATATGCTTTTTCATTATTATTTGAATACAATTGTATATTGTGTATAATATAACTTTATAATACTCTATGTACTTATAAATATGTTATTATTATTTTGAGGACTCTCAGGAAGATTAGTTTTAACTAATGGGATCATCCTCTTGAAATAAAGATTATTTATTTATTTATTTATTTTATTTAGTATTTGTCTCAATTATTGTACTGGAATAGCATGGTAAAACAAACTGTCTACAATCCTATATTTTTTTTATCATGTATCGTCAATATTTAGTATAATAAGTCCGGTGACGGTTTTATTTTACACTTTAATGACATAAGTGGTGTTCAATTAATAGAAGAGCAGTTTATCACTGCCTCGTTCTGAATAAATGTTTGCTTCCTGCTCTTCTATTCATTAGGAGGAAATACATTAAAAAGGCGACGAAATTATCTTTAACAAGCAATATGTAAAAGTTACAGCAATATAAGGTCAGTAAGCTTGTTTTGTTCTATATATATGTATTTTTATTTTTATATTGCCCACTTATTTAACGACATAGATGATTGTTAGATGAGCCTCATATTAATGTAATCTCGCCACTTTGGCTGATATTTTATACATTTGACGATATTTGTAAGAGAAATTGAAAGACACAAATAAGATTAGCATCGGAAAGATGAAAACAAAGGTTGATAAAAAAAAAGTGTAGAATTATATCAGTCTTAGGCTGGACCTTTTGTAGAAACAACAATATGTTGAGAGAAATTTAAAAAAAAAACCACACACGTTTTACTTGTCTTTCATTCTTAAAACGTTAATAATAAATTGATCTTGTACCATTTACTTTGCAATATCATTTGACAGACAGTGTCGAAATACTAGTTCGCTAAATATGTAATATTTGATAATCAGTAAACATGGTTTGTTACATGTAGCTGAATCCATTTAATTAATGTTGTCAGTGTTCACTAATTTCCCCTTTTGACAATTTGAAACAAATGTTCTCACTTGACTGATCAATAAAAAGGAGGCTTATAATATGCATGTTAAGTAACATGTTCAAATAAAACAAGTCAAGATGGTTGTGTATCAACATAGTGAAATAGGATTCATATTATACACCAATGACAATTAAAGAGGGGGTGAGCATGTTAACAACACCTCGATTTTGTCAAAAATGCAAAAATGCTGATAACAGTTAACAAATTTGGTTGAAAACAGTTAACATCTTTAATTTGTCTCAAATAACAGTAAACAACACCTTATAAAGTGCCAAAAACAGGTTAACACAAAAAGGTATGCCCCCCCCCCCCCAACCCTCATTAAATAGTATTTATAAACCTAAACCAATAAACCTACCATACAAATACCAAACCTAGAGCCAGAATGATTTACTCTTTAATGATGGAATGCACGTCTTTATGGTGTTATTATTCTATGTTTAGTTCCAAAGGGTATATTTTTATAAAGGTCTTAGGGTTTACCATATTACATTGTTTGGTACCTAAAACGAGACCACAATGACTAGACACGTAAATCAACCGATTGACTTTGATGTATGTCTCAATGGCATCAGACAACAACAAAAATTTCATCAATTGATTAGGTTTTCTCTCCCAATGACACAATCCAACCTATACACATCCTGTGATTGTTTATACAGTCCGTCTCAATGACGTCAGCCAACATATAAAATAGTCCTCCGGTTTGTAGTGTTCTATGTATTAATGACACGAGGCAACATATACCATAATTCTCAGATTGATTATACAATCTGTCTCAATGACGTCAGCCAACATATTTAATAGTTATCCGGTTTAGTATACTGTATGTATTAATGACACAAGACAACATATAATATAATCCTCCGATGTATTATGCTGTATGTATTAATGACACAAGACAACATATAATATAATCCTCCGAGTTATTTTGCTGTATGTATTAATGACACAAGACAACATTTAATATAATCCTCCGATTTATTATGCTGTATGTATTAATGACACAAGAAAATATATAATATAATCCTCCGATTTATTATGCTGTATGTGTTACTGCCTCAAAACAACATATAATATAATCCTCCGATTTATTATGTTGTATGTATTAATGACACAAGACAACATATAATATAATCATCCGATTTATTATGCTGTTTGTATTAATGACACAAGACAACATATAATATAATCATCCGATTTATTATGCTGTGTGTCTCAAAGACACCAGACCATATGTTATATAATCCCCCGATTGATTATCAAGACTTATCAATTACACCAGACAAAATGTAATACAATCCACCGATTGCTTAACATGTCTGTCGCAATGACAACATAAAATATGCAATATAATCCATCGATTGATTATGCTGTATGTCTCAATGACACCAGACAACATATGATACAATCCCCTGATTGATTAGTCTGTCCGTTTCAAGGACACCAAGTAAAATATAATGTATTTCACCATTTGATTATGCTGTCTGTCTCAATGACATCAGACAACATATATAATTAAAAAAAATTATTATTCTATCCGTCGCATTGATACCAGAAATACATCGACTGATTATCATGTTTGTCTTCATGACGTCAGACAATATATAGTAAAGCAAAGTTTTTGAAAACATCAGAGAGAGAGGGCATCACTACTGTTGTACATTTTAATAAAACACCGTTATACAGAATTAAGAAAAAACTAAAATATAACTGCATCAATGCTGTTTACAGTTTAGAATTAAAATTCATGCAAACAAATGGAGTTAAAATTCATTGAACGCACAAAATGACTGGTTTCCACACCCTTGTTTTATGCGCTTTCGAAACAAAGTGTGTTTATACATTTAACATCTTGTAATAACTTTTTTTTATTTTCTTATAAACTCTTAATATTCTAAATATTACCGCTTAATATAAAAACTATTACCCCTTAATTAACTAAATATTACCCCTTACTATATTAAAAATTACCCCTCAATACCTTTAATATTTACTACACTCGTAATAACATGCATTAAAACGTACATAATATAAGGTTAAAATCAGAAAATGTAGAGAATTTAACATGTCTACTTAAAACCAACGGATGCTGTCAAGTGTAAATTTTATATTTACACCCTATATCTTCCTGTTATGATGAGTCAACATTCAACGTATAATGTTATCACGTAGAAAGTATTATGTTATATTCAAAACCTTGTTTCAAGGTCGAACTAAATGTAAAATGACAGAGTATATAACGGTCAGAAATAACTTATACATTACCCAAGTGGTCACTTTTACACTGGTCGAATGTCATCCTCTTTATTTCCCTAGTTGTTTTTTTAAAGATAATTTAAAAGTTATAGTTCATATCATGCATATTGTACGAGTTGTCGTATTGTTTATTGGCCAAGTTTTATAAAATCAAGTGGTCATTCAGTAGATTTATCAGTAGTTATCTTATAAATAAAGGCAACAGTAGTATACCGCTGTTCAAAACTCATAAATCCATGGACAAAAAACAAAATCGGGGTAACAAACTAAAACTGAGGGAAATGCATTAAATATAAGAGTAGTATTACTTGTATATTTACCCGAGTGTTATCTGATTTATTTCCCTAGTGGTTACTTTGTATATTGATCGAGTGTTATTCATTATATTATTCAACTGGTCGTTTTGTAAGATTGACCATTGCTTATCTAATCATTACATAAGTGGTCCTTGCGTAGAGAATTGGCCGTCTGTCATTTTTTTTTTAGATTTGCATTTTGGCAGTTGTCTTATATATTACCTTGTACGTAGTCGTTTTACACATGACAACATGTTACCATCATTTTGGTAATTAGCCGATGGTTATTTATAATATATCTCAGTGGTTGTATTGTCGATTGGCCGTTTGTTAATGTTTATAAAACATGGTTGCTCATTTTGTTGATTAGTCAAATGAGAACTTAAACGCGTGGAAATTTAGTTTGAATAATTGAGCGTTACCTAATTTGTTACCCGATTAACATTGATTCAGATTGACCGAGTGCTACCTGACATATAACCGAGTCTTACTTGGTTGATTGGCAGAGTTTTGTTCTTATTTATAAACCATTATTTTTTAGTTTGAGCTGTTTACTGTTATTGAGGGCTTATTGCCCTGTTCAGAAAGAACCAATCAAGTTTGAAAGCGGTCTTTGTATATCCACAAGCATACGTTCTATACACTGTGTTGGTCTATGTTTTTCAATAACCGTGACGTATTAACAGTATTTTGACACAAGAAGTGAACAGATAAACGGCAGGAAAATAAAAATCGTCTTTGAATATTATACATTCCCCAGTCAACAGAAAACGACTGTTTTAAAATATGAAAAAAAAACTAATGTTGAATAATGTCGAAATAAAAAACAATTCTTTGTTAAAATACGTATAAAATATCATTAAAACGCTTTTAATAAACGAATAAACCCTTGCATGTTAGTTCGTAGTGAAAATGATCATAGAACATTAATTAAACTATGGAATAATTCTGCTTTAAACTTACTATCAGTTTTTGTGAGTACTCCTATTTACAACTAAAGTTGCTGCGTGACTATTGCTTTTGCGTAAGTTGGTTTTTCAGTGCTTCGAACCAATTGATCAAGTTAACTTATTAGTACAGTGCATTTCTTTTTTCCATGTTAATGAAGAATTGAGCGGTAACAGTCATATTTCACCCCGCCATTTACTTTATATGCCTGTACCAAGACAAAGACCTGTTATCAGTGGTTCATGTATGTCATATTTGCTGTTTATAATCTACTTTTCTATATAAATGTGGCTGTTAGTTTTCATGTCTGAATTGTGTCACACTTTCAACTAAACAGGATAGAAATTTCTCATTGTTGAAGGCCGTCAGTTGTCATTCAATTTTGTTTGGTTTATTTTTTTTAAAAACTGTATACCTGTCCCAAAGCCTCGTTTAATTCATTATATACTTATCGCAAATTCAGAATAATATTTATCTGTTCTGTTCTGGAGACCGTTTCAATGTGTTGCATGTTCTTCACATGGTACTTTGTTGATGATGTTTGTGGAGACGAACAGCTCGTAAGCCGCACGAAATGTTAAAACTGGTAGAAACAAATTGTACATATACCATCTACACGTGCATGGTCACTTGTTTACAATGAAATGCGTTATACCAAGTCTTATGATATAGATAAATGCGCCTAGTCCGACCTTACACAAATGAATTCGAACTTAAAAAAAGTACTGCCTACAAATCATAACAAAAATAAATAAATGGATGAAACCTTGGAACCTTATCAACGTTTCGGAATTAACTACCCGCTTTAGTGTTGACTTACATTTTATGCAGATCAAGTCGAATATGTATTTTACATTGATTGATAATGATATGTTAGCATGTATGTTCACTTGACAAAATTGGAGGATATATACAATCATAATCATTATCAGGACTTTGTTACTGTTAATTCAGAAAATTATGCAGATGATTATACTTTTGCGATAAATCAACGGGGTTATAATTGCAACAGTTGAAACTTGCATTAGGAAATATTGTATTTGAATAGAACAAAATCGAAATAATAACATGAATAAAGGCACGCACTAATTTCTGAATTAACAGTATTCCAAGCTAGAATAAAGAAATGATTTACAGTACATTATACTATGTGTCGTATGTAGACGAAACGCGAGTCTGGCGTACTAAATTATTATCCTGGAACCTTTGATAACTAGTTACACCACTGGTGCGATGCTACTGCTGTCGGACGTTTTGTCCTCGGGGGTTTCACCCGCCCAGTAGTCGGCACTCAGGTGTTGACATGGATATTAATAATGTGGTATTTTTTTGTAAATTTTCTGTTTACAAAACTTTGAATTTTCGAAAAAAGAAGGATTTTCCTATCCCAGGCATAGATTACCTTACCCGTATTTGGCACAACATTTTTGGAATTTTGATTTCTAAATGCTAGACTTTGTACTTTTTTGGCTTAATGATTATTTTGGTATGAGCGTCACTGATCACGAAATGCTCGTACTAATATATAATCCTGGTACCTTTGATAACTATTGACCATCAAATTGAAGTTTGAAATAATATAGAGGTAATTGTCATTACCTGTTACTCCTCCTATATACATAACACTACTTACTGGACATGCATATTATAAAACTGTCATCGAATAAATCATTACTTCCCTCCCCCTTTTTAATTGTTTTTCCTTAAACTAAGAAAAATCAGATTGACTGTAAGTGGATAGTTGTTTCATTTGCAATCCTATAGCATCTTATTTAGTTTGTATTGGTTATCTTCAGACTCATGTATATGTTTTAAGAATATGAGCTTTTTTTTAATTCTCAATAGTTAATCAAACTGTAATTACATGTTTTCAATATTGGATAGCATTATGTCTATAAATTGTCGAGAACAGTCTTTTTTTTTAAATCTGTAATGTTCGTTGTCGGCACCAGAACAGATAACAGCAATGCGTTATTTGAGTATATTGTTTCATAAATGCTATTAATGGTTTCAAAACCGGTATTCTTTTATGTTTTCTGAATTTCAAATACGTAACATTTTCAAGATGCATGAACACAATTGAGATATGTTGTTTAAACGTTGAAAATCATGTCAGTCACATATTTCTTTGAACATTTTTTAGATTATGTTGATAACACAAAGAAACAACATTGCCTTAGACAGATTACTCATATGATTTGCTAATTTTCCCTTTGTTACCAGTTGAAACTGATTGTCCTACTAATTAAGCTACAAATACACCGTTTAATGAAGTAGATATTTACTGTAAAAAAATCATTATTTTGGTAGTTGTTTTCAATTCGTATGTTGCGCTTGAGATTTTGATTCTGCCAACTTATAAAGTACTTTTCCTTTTGTTTTTCTTTTGGAGTTCGATTTTTTTGTTATTGTTTTTTTTTTTCAAAACTTTTAAAGAAAACAATATAACTAAAAAATGTTTGATGAGTATTTCTAAATAAATAATTTTAAGAGAACTACCTGTGCCCGTTATGACTGTACATAGAAAGGAGAATGACAGTTTGAATGGTTTTACATCTAGTTATTTTAAGGGCCCTTTATAGCTTGCTGTTCGGTATGGGCCAAGGCTTCTTATGGAAGACCATACTTAGACCTATAATTGTTTACTTTTATAAAGTATGACTTGGATGGAGAGTTGTATCCTTGGCACTCATACAACATCTTCCTATATCTATTGAGCTTTTGATTTTGCTTTTTGATTAATCACTTTATTTGAATTTGCATTGGAGTTCGGTATTTAGGTTATTCTACTTTCTACAAAACATTAGGATTGTTTTCAACATCGATTTAATAAGACATTTAAATAGCCTATAATTTGTATGGCGTTCATTATCACTGGACTAGTATATATTTGTTTAGGGGGCAGCTGAAGGACGCCTCCGGGTACGGGAATTTCTCGCTACATTGAAGACCTGTTGGTGACCCTTTGCTGTTGTTTTTTATTTGGTCGGGTTGTTGTCTCTTTAACACATTCCCCATTTCCATTCTCAATTTTATTATTGAAATTTGTGAACAATTTTATATTATTTTTAGGTTTATATAAGTATACACGTGTTGCATGCCAATTTCACAAAACTGCTATGAATAATCATATTTAAAAAAAAAATGCTTGCAGTACATTTTCAGAGATTATCGGCCAAAATCAACTTATTTAGCCAAATGTGAAGCTTAACGCAGTGTCAACCTAACTGTTTACCAAAATAACTGTTCAATACCAAATATGTCATGCTAAATTGAAATGTACTTACTGCATCATATTATTTCATATTAAATAACGTACTTGTCTGTACGATGCAATTGGACTGAAGACAACTCGCTGCGTTGTCAATTCGCCCAACTGATGGAAAACAGTTTATCTGTTGCTTAATAAAGATGTCAACTCAACCCTAAACTTCATAGGACTGGAATCTAGTAAGAAAAAAATTAACCATAATTAACAAGATCCAAAACTTGATTTAATAATGAAAACTATATGCAATCCTTGCTTTTTTCAAGATTTCGAAACACGTTAGGTTTATCGCATTGAGTGAATACTGTAATATATAGATTTAAATAAAAACAAGTAAAAATTATCAGTCTCCTCCACCCGTTATATAATAGATGTATAGTAAATAATAAATTGAAAGCATTAAATAAATCGACAAATAACGTCAAGCTAATCCAATGAAAATATTATGATATATCCACTTGTAACCTACGGAAGATGTCAATATTTACACCCTTCATCTTCCTGTGATGATGCGTCATCATTTAACTTATGATTTTGTCACGTAGTACTTCTTTGTATATACTTGTTTTCAAGGTCGAAAAAAATGTGCAACAATAACTAAACATGTTGCAGTCTGATTTATCACAAATATTTCCCAAGTGTAGTCTCTTTATTATGAGATTGACCATTTATATTTCGTAAAAAATTACTTGTATTCGTTTATAATGCGAAATCATTGTGCTTTTTTCCCGATGAAATATTTCAGATAGCTGGTGGCTGATGTTTTCTGTTGGACGTTTTAATATTCAATTCAGTGAGAGAAAAAAACCGCTAATAATACAAATAAATTCATCATAGATACCAGGACTAAATTTTGTTTATACACCAGACGCGCGTTTCGTCTCCAAAAGACTCATCAGTGACGCTCGAATCCAAAACAGTTTTAAAAAGCCAAATAAAGTACAAAGTTGAAGAGCATTGAGATCGAAAATTCTTAAAAGTGTTGCAAAATACAGCTAAGGTAATCTATGCCTGAGGTAGAAAAGCCTTAGCATTTAAAAAATATCGAAATTTTGTAAACAGTTAATCTATAAATATACTAGGCTTTTGATACCCTCGGGGAAATAAATCTCCACCAGCAGTGACATCGACCCATTGGTTGTAAAAAAACTCATCATAGATACCAGGACTAAATTTTGTATATACACCAGACGCGCGTTTCGTCTTCAAAAGACTCATCAGTGACGCTCGAATCAAAAACAAAAAAAGGCATGATAACTAAAAGCTAACACTTCACATAAGGAGAACGCTTCTCCGTCCCATCGTAATTATGTTTGTAGTAAAATCTGGAGGACACATACTTAATTAAATCATAATTAAAAAAATGCTTTTGATATGATCAAAATGCATTATCACAGAAAAAAGTAAAATCACAAAAATACTGAACTCAGAGGAAAAGCAATTCGGAAAGTCCATAATCACACGGCAAAATCAAATAACAAAACGCATCAAAAACGAATGGAAAAGAACTGTCATATTCCTGACTTGGTACAGGCATTTTCAAATGTAGAAAGTGGTGGATTGAACCTGGTTTTATAGCTAGCTAAACCTCTCACTTGTATGACAGTCGCATCAATTTCCATTATATTGTCATCGATGCGTGAACAAAACAAACAGACAAAATAGGTAAACATGTCAAAAATAGGGGTACAGCAGTCACATTCTGTGATCATACTAATCACTATAAAAACAACAAATGTAACGAAGAAGCACAAAAAGGCATACATCAAATTAACATCCTCATTTTGATTATATTATACGATTTTATTTGTCTATGTAAAATGCACCCATCAAGGAAGGAGGGTTTTGAGTACTGGTGTAAAATTGCGCGTTTGAAATTCGCACAGGTAGACATGAAATAATTTTGTCGTTCAAAGTATGACGATAGAGAAAAGTTTGTATTTATATAGAATTTACATTTGTAATAGGCGGTACCAAATCAATATGAAAACATAATTATGTACTGACTTGATGGTCTTTTTGGTTCTGACTTGAATCACCACTAACGATTGGTGCCCGTTGCGTGTTGATAATTAGAAGATAACATCAACTGGTATTTGCACCCACCAAATCACTAATTGATGGCGTTGGCGCCTAAAATACATCACAACTATCTCTATACGTCAAATAATGCATTTAAAATCTATTATACGTTATCTGAGGTTGGGCGTCTGTTTTCCTAACACACATTGTAAGTTGATGCCATGAAAATTGGTGATGTTATCTAACTAAACTAAACGTTACACATGATGTTTCATTAACATATAAGAAAGAAGATGTAGTATGATTGCCAATGAGACAACTGTCCACAAGAGACCAAAATGACACTAACATTAACAACTATGGGTCACCGTACGGCCTTCAACAATGAGCAAAGCCCATACCGCATAGTCAGCTATAAAAGGCCCCGATAAGACAATGTAAAACAATTCAAACGAGAAAACCAACGGCCTTATTTATATAAAAAAAATGAACGAAAAACAAGTATGTTACACATAAACAAACGACAATCACTGAATTACAGGCTCCTGATTTTGGACAGGCACATACAGAAATAATGTGGCGGGGCTAAACATGTTGGCGGGATCCCAACCCTCCCCTAACCATTTGCTAACATAAGAACGATATATGTTTGATATTCATCTATTTGTAAATGCATTCTTACATTTAATCCAAATATACGCACCTTCAAAATGCCGCCTAATTGTAAATACTTTGTCTTGAATTAAAATTCAAATCATTATCACCCATGACAGACTGATATGGGAAAACAAATCAAGCACAAACCCAGCAATTTTTTAAAATATCACGCTTCTACTTCTTACGGAAGTTCAATGCCAAGTTCAATCTACAATTTATATCTTCGTTTTATGATGAGTCAACATTCATATCATAGTGTTATTACGGAGTACATGTAGTAATTATACTCTCTTTTAAAATATTTTTAAAATATGTTGTCAAAATATAATTACTCGAGTAAGCCGATTGTTTTTTATTCATAATTTCTGAAATTCTCAAATGTTTTTTTCACTAGTCAGATTAATTGCTAAATATTTTTGCCCGTCCTATGTGAAAAGACTGTAGGTCAGTGGGTGTAGCCAATAGATGTATGTGACAATTTCTTGAATTATTTTGTTATAGATTGACAGTTTGTTGATGTTTCATGTGGATACCTTTTATAGTCATTTATATTGTATGGGGTTTTCTCAACGTTGAAGGCCATGCTTGTGTCTACAATTCTTGACAACCATTACATTTGACATCTGAAGGACACTTTTTTTTCTGGCAATCATAAAACATCTCTTACTTTTATATCAGTCATGTTTTCTAAAGCGAAATCAGAACCAGTAACTTAAAGTAATTACTACAGTATAACCAGCAGTCATTGATTATTAAGTTTAATTACGATGCACTCATGTTTTTTTAAGATGAAATCACTCTAGTTTGGAAATATTACTTATACTGTTGCACTCGTATTTGTATTATCATGTTGTTGAATAAGTGTTACCCGCTCAACCAACAGTGAGAGTTGTGCGTGTAAATATAAGTATTAGAATATACAGATTTGTGGATAACGGATAATATGTATTTTATATATCTTTTTGGACTTCTTTGTATGTGAATCGTCAAGAGAATATGTACACGCATGAACGGGATATATCATGTCCATTTCACAATCTGGTCTAAACAAAGTCGTTTTAAAATGTGTAACATTGAAATGATTGTGAATAAATTGATACATACACTATCATATTTGACTAATATTGTTATCATATGACACGAACGGATACACAGACTATCATAATTGTCTGATATCGACTATCATGTTTTCCCATTACATTCTTTATAATAACGATTGCCTAATGATATTTGAAACTGAGTTGAACGTTTACACAAATTTATGAAAACATATTTGTGCTATCTCCGAAACTTAATTAGGAAAACAGTGACTTTTCGCATTCATAATTTTGGTATAAATCATATTTTCAAAAAATATTTTAAATTGTTTGACATTCGGTTTTGTTTAACCTGTCTTTGTAAAAATCATGCAGAGGGTGATTCATGACATGTCATAGAAGTATTTGTTTTGCTCAATATAACTTTGGTTGATAGGTAAAATTATGTCTTTATTTTCCCTATATAATGCTCGTTGCAATAGTGACCGTCAAAACAACATATTGCCTGAATATAGGTGAAAGAGACGCTTTTGAAAATTGAAAATAAAAGGGAATTTAAAGTCCGATAAAAATTAAGTTAACCAAAAAAAATAACAATAAGATTGTTTACTACATTATGAACAAACAAACCCCAAACTATTCAAAAAAGTTAAAATTATGAATTTACTAAATAGTTTGATTTCACAGCAACCATTGAAAAATGTGTTGAAATTCGAAAATGAAAAAAATATTGTTAATTATCAATGAGAATATATGATTTATAGAGATATGTGGGTACAGAATAAAAATTGTTCTCTCTGGGTATGGTGCATCCTCTTTTCTGTGTATTAAATCTATTCTTCCAAGTTTAATTGTGAGTATTTTGAGCTTTTAAGCATGCCATTTCTTCAAAGGGTGAAGGCAATAGTATAAACATCCATCCCCTATTTTTAGATATTATATTTCTTAGAAAATACTCAAATAAAGGTTAAGGGTTATGCACAACCATTTGTCTAACCTGAGACTGATGCTGTCAGTTTAAAAGAGGAATATTGGATTCCAAAACACAACTAAGTATATATATCAAAATAAGAAGATGTGTTATATTTGCCAAACTTAATGACAGTTTCAAAGTTTTGATTTTATTATTTTCAATATTTAAGACAATTAACATATTCTGCTTGATCTATCTTTCTAAATGGTTACATCTACAAAAATTAGGCCTATTTCCCAGTATAACATGTAAGATATTGGAAAGTCAAAAATAATTCTTTAGATTCTTTGTCTATATTATCTAAAGACCTTCTGTTTAAGTTTCATAGAATTCGAGAACAATGTTCATCCAATTTGTTAAATGTATAGACAACAAACAATCAAAGTTTGCCATCTCACCATAAGTAAAAACATAGTATTTTTTGTTGGCATTGTTCAAAATTAATGGATTTCTAATGCATTAAGGTAAAAAATCGTTATCTGTAAAAATGCATAGTAAATGATTAGATAGTTTTATAAAATGTAAATAGTCTAAGATTAACGATATCTAGTTTTGTTTATGTTAAAACAAGTGCAATTATTTCTATGGTGATGACAACCATGAACCGTTGTTGCGCAAACAGGTTAATGCAGTGTAAACAGATTTAGCACTAATTTTCAATGATTGCGTCGAGATCAACATTTGACGTCAGGTTCCTTAACTATGTGGAATGAAATGGGTTCCAAGACTTTGTTGATGTCAAAGCTGGAACTTATCAAGTCGTTATAGGGCACCTTGTGTTAGGGGTGATTACGTTCGCATTATTAAACAGAATGTTTAACGTATTAATGTTGACCGCTATATTTATCCTCTCTATTCTTGTTTTTTTACAAACTTTTAATTTCTACGAGTCAGCGCATAAGGTCGTTATGTGATTTGGTACTGAAACAGGTCATGTTTGACTCCGCCGCATTTTTGCGCCTGTCCCAAGTCAGATTCCACTGGCCTTTGTTAGTCTTGTTTTATTTTTAATTTCAGTTTCTTGTGCATAATTTAGAGCTTAGTATGGCGTTCATTATTACTGAACTGGTATATACAAAAAAAAATAGGGGCCAGTTGAAGGACGCCTCCGGGTTCATTGAAGACCTATTGGTAACCTTATGCTGTTGTCTGTTCTATGGTCGGGTTTTTGTCTTATAGATACATTCCCCATTTCCATTCTCAATTTTATAACAGACGTTTTAAAAATTTTGCATCGATTTATAGCTTATAAATAATTAAGAATAATGACGCCTTTTTCTCCATAAGCCAACATTATTTTTAGAGAATTTGATTATTTTGTAAGTATTGTTCCTAACGTGTCTACGTGTTTACGTGCATCACTGATATTTAGATTTTGAAGTTCGTGATTAAATTTAATTCAGAACAGACCATCGGACACACGACATTTTAAGAGCATTTTTCTCATATATTGCCCTAGAATTTAATGATAAAAAGAACGTGTTTGTAATCCTATATTTCTTTTATCATGTATTGTCAATATTTATTACGGGCAGTCAGACAACATATAATAGAACAATGAGTTTTGAAAACAACAGAGAGATGGCACTCCTTCTGCTGTACATTCGAATGAAACTCATTTATATAGAAACAAGAAAAAAAAAACATAACTGAAATAATGCTATCTAAAGTACAGAATTAACACAAACACATATGTAAACAAGTGGCGTTAAACTTCATTGAACACATGAAATAAATGGATTCGATACTGTGTTTGATAAGCTCTCGAAACACGTTGAATGTATACATGTTATATCTGGCAATAACTTTTTTTATTTTCATATAAACTCTTAATTTTCTAAATATTACCCTTTATAATACAAGTTTATTACCCCTTAATATACTAAATATTACCCCTTATATATAAAATATTACCCCATATCACACTAAATATTTACTACATTCATAATAACATGTATTGAAAAGTACATAAGGTTGAAATCATCTGATAGATAGACTATAAAGTGTCTACTTAAAACCTACGGATGATGTCAAGTGTAAATTTCTATATTTACAACCTATATCTTCCTGTTATGATGAGTCAACATTCAACTTATATATAATGTTAGCTCGTAGTACATATGATGTTTATATTTAAAACCTTGTTTCAAGGTCGAACTCAATGTAATATGACAGAATATATAATGGTCAGAAAGTATTTATAGAGTACTCAAGAGGTCATTTGTAGTTTGTTATATTCTCTACATAAGCTGATATAGTGTACTTTTCAATACATGTTATTATGAGTGCAGTAAATATGCAGTGTGCTATGGGAAATATTTAATATATATGCGGTAATATTTAGAGTACTAAGGGTATGTGCCTGTCCCATTTTAGGAGCCTGTAAAACAGTGGTTGTCGTTTGTGTATGTGTTACATATTTTTTGTTTGTTCATTTTGTGTACATAAATAAGTCTGTTAGTTTTATCGTTTGAATTGTTTTAGAATATCATTTCGGGGCCTTTTATAGCTGACTATGCGGTATGGTCTTTGCTTATTGTTGAAGGCGGTACAGTGTCCTATAGATGCTACTTACTGAGTCATGTTGGTCACTTGTGGAAGGAGAGTTGTCTCATTAGCAATCATACCACATCTTTTTTTTCTATAGTATACGAGTGTTCGTGTTGTTTTTTGGCAGAGTTTTAAAAGATATATACAACACGAGTGGTCATTCCGTAGATTTACAAATAGTTATCTCATTACTCGAGCAGTATTGCTTATATATTTGCCGAGTTTTATCTGATTTATTTCCCAAGTGGTTGGTTATTTTGTATATTGCTCGAGTGTTATTCATTTTATTATCCAACTGGTCGTTTTGTTAGATTTACCACTGCTTATCTTATGTATTACCTAAGTGGACATTGTGTAAATTGGCCGATTGAATTTTTTTGTAGATTTGCCGAGTTTGAACTAATATTTTTACCGAATGGTATTCTTGAAGATCGGCATAATGGTCATGATGGTATCTTACATATTGTGCGTCTGTTTTTTATTTGTATTTTGGCAGTTGTCTGATATAGGGACGAAGTCCCCTATTACATTGAAAAATCAATAAAAAAAAGAAGAAAAAAGATTGGGTTCAAACTTTTTTTGTCGTGTTTTGAATTCCCGCATTTGCCCAGAACGCAGACATCTACTTCCTTATTCTGGTCTCGTTGTCGTCGGACTGTGAGTAGTCTAGTAAAATATAGGAACTCAAGGAACACTATACCAATATTTAATTTTTAATAATGCTTTGTCTTTTATATGAATTGACGTTACCTGATGCATTGCGTTTCTTTGTTTACATTGAACATGAAGTCATAACTTAAATAACGTCACAAGTAAAATCCCTAACAACAGAACCAAAATCGGAAACGTTACGGTATTTTCGTTTCTTTTTTTAACAAATATTTAATTTACAAAAAAAAATCATTCATACAGACTTCGTCCCCATTCACAGGTAATGCCTGCCTGATATTATATTACCTAGTACGTAGTCGTTTTACAGATGACAACATTTTACCGTATATATTATCAAGCCTTCCTTTTTGGTAATTGGCTAATACTTATCTGGGCGTTTTTCAATAAAAACGTATTTTCTTGTCCTAGCCACTTTAAAAAAAATGTGTTTGATCTTTGCAAGTAATTTTTTGTGCAGTCAGTACATTGAATTAGATTTAACATTTTTAAGCAAAGAAACAGTTTATTTTTAGAGAGATTGATATTGACTCCTGAATGGTCCAAAACAACCAAAATGGCATGTCCCTAGACCGCCTGTTCAACATTCATACTCTAAAATATCGTAAAAAAAATGAAGAAATAAATGTTATTTTTACTTTACATAAGTTCTTTAATAATTCAAAAGTATGTTCAGAGCCAACATATTTTAATAAACAGCTTTCAATATAGGATTTTTAATTTCAGAAGGTATGTCCCTCACAAAATGTCCACTACGAAACGAAGTCATTAAAATTTGCCAATAAAATAAATAGTAGTGTACAGCTTAATAAATGCTTTGATGAAGACAATCAGTCTTGTTACTATTGCAATATAGGGATTGTGAGAAAAAAATAAAGCATGCGAATACGTCCCCTACGAAACGGTCCCCTACGAAACAAGTATGGGAGAAAAACGTTTCGTAGTGGACACTACCACTACCATGCAGTCTTTTTTAAATCTTTTTTCAATTATATTCGTGCAAAACAAATAACAAGGGTTAGTTTCATGTAATTTTTATTATGTTTTTATTAACATATAATAGGGTTGATGTCAACTACGAAACTTTTTGTCCACTACGAAACGGTTTTGTCCACTACGAAACGCATCAAAATGTCCACTACGTAACATGAGTTGTACCTTCATATGTGAAGTACTGTCTAATCTTTATCGATAAAAATGGTTTTCCAATTCAGAAAAAAAATGAGATTTTTCTAGTATTTAAAGTAAACAAACTGGAATGTCTATAGGAAACATTAAAAATTGCAAAAAATATGTGTGTTTAGAAGAAGTTTCGTAGGGGACAAAAGTCCCCTACGAAACAGTACACAAATTAAGAAAATAATATCATTTTAAAGAATATTTAAGATTGCACTTTTTGTTTACAAACAGGTCTATAATAGAGGTATTCAAAATAACTCTTGAAATTAAATTTTAGAAAAGTTGATTTTCCATTTTTTTAGGTCTGAAAGTTACGCTTTTATCGAAAAACGCCCATCTAGAATATAACCTCAGTGGTCGTCTTGCCAATTGGCCGTTTGTGAGCGTATATACAGCATGGTTGTTCACTTTGTTGATTAGTCAAATGAAATCTCCTATTAACCGAGTGGAAATTTATTTTGAATGATTGAGTGTTATGTAATTTGTTACAAGATTAGCATTGATGTAGATTGGTCGAGCGTCACTGATGAGTCTTTTGTAGACGAAACTCGCGTCTGGCGTAAATACAAAATTTAGTCATGGTATCTATGATGAGTTTATTTACATATTTCCGAGTGTTATTTGGTTGATAAGTAGATTTTTTTCTTATTTATAAACTGATTTTTTGTTTATTTGAACTAGTGGAAATGCAGTTAAGTTAAAAAATTTTTAGTGTTATTGGGGGCTTATTGCTCTTCTCAGAATGAACCGCTACAGTTTGAAAGCAGCCTTTTTATATCCACAAGCATACGTTTCATACACTGTATTGGTCTATGTTTTTCAATAACCGTGACGTATTAACAAAAGCATTTAAAAAAAAGATGAACAGATAAAATACAGGAATGAACTACACACTTCAGTGTTGACTCATATTTTATGCCGATCAAGTCGAATATGAATTTTACATTTATTGATTATGATATGTTTGGGGATGATGCTCACTTGACAAAATGAAGGGAAATATGGAATCCTACTCATTTAGTTTCACTTTGTTACTGTTTGGGGATGATGCTCACTTGACAAAATGAAGGGAAATATGGAATCCTACTCATTTAGTTTCACTTTGTTACTGTTTGGGGATGATGCTCACTTGACAAAATGAAGGGAAATATGGAATCCTACTCATTTAGTTTCACTTTGTTACTGTTTGGGGATGGTGCTCACTTGACAAAATGAAGGGAAATATGGAATCCTACTCATTTAGTTTCACTTTGTTACTGTCACTTCAGAAAATATGCCAATGATTTATTATTGCGATCAATGCAACACCATTTCAATTGCAAAACTTTAAACCGGCTAAATGTTAAACCTTTTAACGCGCAACAATTTCTGAATTAAAAGTACCCCTAGTTTAAATAACGAAAGGTTAAACAGGACCTAATATTATTGAACATCAAAATGCAGTTTAAAATCTGATAAATGACATTAAATATACCTGATATTTCTCTTATATAAATTATAAGACTCATTGGACAAGCATTTCACAACATATCATTACTTGCCTTCTCCTTTTGGTTTGTGTTTGCTGACACAAAACTAAATCAGCTTGACCTTTGCAATCCCACAACATATCATTGATCGTGTGTTAGTTATCTTTATACGCATTGATGTGTTGTAATTATGTGTTCTTTTTCAAATCTCAACAGTTAATAAATCTTCTTGTTACTTGTTCTAAAATCGGTTAGCATCACGTTTATAAAGTGTCGAAAGTAGCCTTCTTTTAAATTTGTATCGTTCGCTGTCGGAACTAAAGTTATAAATCTTGATATCAGCAATACTTTATTAGAATATATTGTTTCATCATTTCTTACTAATGCTTTTGTGTTATGCTAAATGTTTTAATATCGATATTCAAGTAATCATTTTCACATATTATGTAAACAAAAGTTTTCTCAATTTTAAATACGTAACGTTTTCAAAATGCATGCGCACAATTGTAAAATGTTGTTAAAATGTTAAAATAAAACATCTATGAATATATTTATATTAGAAAATTGCTCGCAGTAAATTTAAAGTGTTTATCCGTCATTATCCCTAGATTTAGCCAAATGTATCGCTTAAAACAATATCAACCTAACTGTTCACCAAAATAACTGGTCAATACCAAATATGACTTAATAAAATTAAATATACTAACTGCATCATATTGCATATCACATTCAATATAAACTTACTTGTCTGTATCATACACTGGAATTAAAGACATCTCGCTCCATTGCACAATCGCCCAACTGATGTAGAATAGTTTATATGCTGATAAATAAAGATATGTAAACTCGTCGCTCAAATGCATAGGAGAGTAATCTAGTTTAGAAAAAGACCCACTAATCAAACTAATGAAGAATAAACAGTTTAATACCTAAAACTGTTAGATACCTATATGTAAAGACAAAAAACACCCAGGACATATGAATCCCTGACAACTCGTCCCTAATAAACTGTTAGATACCTATATGTAAAGACAAAAAACACCCAGGACATATGAATCCCTGACAACTCGTCCCTAATAAACTATTAGATACCTATATGTAAAGACAAAAAACACCCAGGACATATGAATCCCTGACAACTCGTCCCTAATAAACTGTTAGATACCTATATGTAAAGACAAAAACACCCAGGACATATGAATCCCTGACAACTCGTCCCTTATAAACTGTTAGATACCTATATGTAAAGACAAAAAACACCCAGGACATATGAATCCCTGACAACTCGTCCCTAATAAACAGTTTAATACCTAAATGAAAAGACAAAAAACACGTAGGACATATGAATCCCTGACAACTCGTCCCTAATAAACAGTTTAATACCTATATGTAAAGACAAAAACACGTAGGACATATGAATCCCTGACAACTCGTCCCTAATAAACTGTTAGATACCTATATGTAAAGACATAAAAACACGTAGGACATATGAATCATTGACAACTCGTTCCTAATAAACTCTTAGATACCTATATGTAAAGACATAAAAACACGCCGGACATATGAATCCCTGACAACTCGTCCCTAATAAACAGTTTAATACCTATATGTAAAGACAAAAAACACGTAGGACATATGAATTACTGACAACTCTTCCCTAATAAACTGTTAGATACCTATATGTAAAGACAAAAAACACCCAGGACATATAAATCCCTGACAACTCGTCCCTAATAAACTGTTAGATACCTATATGTAAAGACAAAAAACACGCAGGACATATGAATCCCTGACAACTCGTCCCTAATAAACAGTTAAATACCTATATGTAAAGAAAAAAAACACGTAGGACATATGAATCCCTGACAACTCGTCCCTAATAAACAGTTTAATACCTATATGTAAAGACAAAAAACACGTAGGACATATGAATCCCTGACAACTCGTCCCTAATAAACTGTTAGATACCTATATGTAAAGACATAAAAACACGTAGGACATACGAATCCCTGACAACTCGTCCCTAATTAACTGTTAGATACCTATATGTAAAGACATAAAAACACGCCGGACATATGAATCCCTGACAACTCGTCCCTAATAAACAGTTTAATACCTATATGTAAAACATAAAAATACGTAGGACATATAAATCCATGACAACTCGTCCCTTATAAACTGTTAGATACCTATATGTAAAGACATAAAAACACGTAAGACATATGAATCCCTGACAACTCGTCCCTAATAAACTGTTAGATACCTATATGTAAAGACATAACAACACGTAGGACATATGAATCCCTGACAACTCGTCCCTAATTAACAGCTTAATACCTATATGTAAAGACATAAAAACACGTAGGACATATGAATCCCTGACAACTCGTCCCTAATAAACTATTAGATACCTATATGTAAAGACATAAAAACACGTAGGACATATGAATCCCTGACAACTCGTCCCTAATTAACAGCTTAATACCTATATGTAAAGACATAAAAAACACGTAGGACATATGAATCCCTGACAACTCGTCCCTAATTAACAGCTTAATACTTATATGTAAAGACATAAAAACACGTAGGACATATGAATCCCTGACAACTCGTCCCTAATAAACTGTTAGATACCTATATGTAAAGACATAAAAACACGTAGGACATATAAATCCCTGACAACTCGTCCCTAATAAACAGTTTAATACCTATATGTAAAGACATTAAAACACGTAGGACATATGAATCCCTGACAACTCGTCCCTAATAAACAGTTTAATACCTATATGTAAAGACATAAAACACGCAGGACATATGAATCCCTGACAATTCGTCCCTAATAAACAGTTAGATACCTATATGTAAAGACAAAAAACACCCAGGACATATGAATCCCTGACAACTCGTCCCTAATAAACAGTTAGATACCTATATGTAAAGACATAAAACACGCAGGACATATGAATCCCTGACAACTCGTCCCTAATAAACTGTTAGATACCTATATGTAAAGACATAAAACACGCAGGACATATGAATCCCTGACAACTCGTCCCTGATAAACTCTTAGATACCTATATGTCAAGACATAAAACACGCAGGACATATGAATCCCTGACAACTCGTCCCTAATAAACTGTTAGATACCTATATGTAAAGACATAAAACACGCAGGACATATGACTCCCTGACAACTCGTCCCTAATAAACTGTTAGATACCTATATGTAAAGACATAAAACCACCCAGGACATATGAATCCCTGCCAACTCGTCCCTAATAAACTGTTAGATACCTATATGTAAAGACATAAAAACACGTAGGACATATGAATCCCTGACAACTCGTCCCTAATAAACAGTTTAATACCTATATGTAAAGACATAAAACACGCAGGACATATGAATCCCTGACAACTCGTCCCTAATAAACTGTTAGATACCTAAATGAAAAGACATAAAAACACGCCGGACATATGAATCCCTGCCAACTCGTCCCTAATAAACAGTTTAATACCTACATGTAAAGACAAAAAACACGTAGGACATATGAATCCCTGACAACTCGTTCCTAATAAACTGTTAGATACCTATATGTAAAGACATAAAAACACGTAGGACATATGAATCCCTGACAAGTCGTCCCTAATAAACTGTTAGATACCTATATTTAAAGACATAAAAATACGTAGGACATATGAATCCCTGACAACTCGTCCCTAATAAACAGTTTAATACCTATATGTAAAACATAAAAACACGTAGGACATATAAATCCATGACAACTCGTCCCTTATAAACTGTTAGATACCTATATGTAAAGACATAAAAACACGTAAGACATATGAATCCCTGACAACTCGTCCCTAATAAACTGTTAGATACCTATATGTAAAGACATAAAACACGCAGGACATATGACTCCCTGACAACTCGTCCCTAATAAACTGTTAGATACCTATATGTAAAGACATAAAAACACACAGGACATATGAATCCCTGCCAACTCGTCCCTAATAAACTGTTAGATACCTATATGTAAAGACATAAAACACGCAGGACATATGAATCCCTGACAACTCGTCCCTAATAAACTCTTAGATACCTATATGTCAAGACATAAAACACGCAGGACATATGAATCCCTGACAACTCGTCCCTAATAAACTGTTAGATACCTATATGTAAAGACATAAAAACACGCCGGACATATGAATCCCTGCCAACTCGTCCCTAATAAACAGTTTAATACCTACATGTAAAGACAAAAAACACGTAGGACATATGAATCCCTGACAACTCGTTCCCAATAAACTGTTAGATACCTATATGTAAAGACATAAAAACACGTAGGACATATGAATCCCTGACAAGTCGTCCCTAATAAACTGTTAGATACCTATATTTAAAGACATAAAACACGCAGGACATATGACTCCCTGACAACTCGTCCCTAATAAACTGTTAGATACCTATATGTAAAGACATAAAAACACCCAGGACATATGAATCCCTGCCAACTCGTCCCTAATAAACTGTTAGATACCTATATGTAAAGACATAAAAACACGTAGGACATATGAATCCCTGACAACTCGTCCCTAATAAACAGTTTAATACCTATATGTAAAGACATAAAACACGCAGGACATATGAATCCCTGACAACTCGTCCCTAATAAACTGTTAGATACCTAAATGAAAAGACATAAAAACACGCCGGACATATGAATCCCTGCCAACTCGTCCCTAATAAACAGTTTAATCCCTACATGTAAAGACAAAAAACACGTAGGACATATGAATCCCTGACAACTCGTTCCTAATAAACTGTTAGATACCTATATGTAAAGACATAAAAACACGTAGGACATATGAATCCCTGACCAGTCGTCCCTAATAAACTGTTAGATACCTATATTTAAAGACATAAAAACACGTAGGACATATGAATCCCTGACAACTCGTCCCTAATAAACAGTTTAATACCTATATGTAAAACATAAAAACACGTAGGACATATAAATCCATGACAACTCGTCCCTTATAAACTGTTAGATACCTATATGTAAAGACATAAAAACACGTAAGACATATGAATCCCTGACAACTCGTCCCTAATAAACTGTTAGATACCTATATGTAAAGACATAAAACACGCAGGACATATGACTCCCTGACAACTCGTCCCTAATAAACTGTTAGATACCTATATGTAAAGACATAAAAACACCCAGGACATATGAATCCCTGCCAACTCGTCCCTAATAAACTGTTAGATACCTATATGTAAAGACATAAAACACGCAGGACATATGAATCCCTGACAACTCGTCCCTAATAAACTCTCAGATACCTATATGTCAAGACATAAAACACGCAGGACATATGAATCCCTGACAACTCGTCCCTAATAAACTGTTAGATACCTATATGTAAAGACATAAAAACACGCCGGACATATGAATCCCTGCCAACTCGTCCCTAATAAACAGTTTAATACCTACATGTAAAGACAAAAAACACGTAGGACATATGAATCCCTGACAACTCATTCCCAATAAACTGTTAGATACCTATATGTAAAGACATAAAAACACGCAGGACATATGAATCCCTGACAAGTCGTCCCTAATAAACTGTTAGATACCTATATTTAAAGACATAAAAACACGTAGGACATATGAATCCTTGACAACTCGTCCCTAATAAACAGTTTAATACCTATATGTAAAACATAAAAACACGTAGGACATATAAATCCATGACAACTCGTCCCTTATAAACTGTTAGATACCTATATGTAAAGACATAAAAACACGTAAGACATATGAATCCCTGACAACTCGTCCCTAATAAACTGTTAGATACCTATATGTAAAGACATAAAAACACGTAGGACATATGAATCCCTGACAACTCGTCCCTTATAAACAGTTTAATACCTCTATGTAAAGACATAAAAAGACGTAGGACATATGAATCCCTGACAACTCGTCCCTAATAAACTGTTAGATACCTATATGTAAAGACATAAAAACACGTAGGACATATGAATCCCTGCCAACTCGTCCCTAATAAACAGTTTAATACCTATATGTAAAGACATAAAAACACGTAGGACATATGAATCCCTGACAACTCGTCCCTAATAAACAGTTTAATACCTATATGTAAAGACATAAAACACGCAGGACATATGAATCCCTGACAATTCGTCCCTAATAAACAGTTAGATACCTATATGTAAAGACAAAAAACACCCAGGACATATGAATCCCTGACAACTCGTCCCTTATAAACAGTTAGATACCTATATGTAAAGACATAAAACACGCAGGACATACGAATCCCTGACAACTCGTCCCTAATAAACTGTTAGATACCTATATGTAAAGACATAAAACACGCAGGACATACGAATCCCTGACAACTCGTCCCTAATAAACTGTTAGATACCTATATGTAAAGACATAAAACACGCAGGACATATGAATCCCTGACAACTCGTTCCTAATAAACTGTTAGATACCTATATGTAAAGACATAAAACACGCAGGACATATGATTCCCTGACAACTCGTCCCTAATAAACTGTCAGATACCTATATGTAAAGACATAAAAACACCCAGGACATATGAATCCCTGACAACTCGTCCCTAATAAACTGTTAGATACCTATATGTAAAGACATAAAACACGCAGGACATATGAATCCCTGACAACTCGTCCCTGATAAACTGTTAGATACCTATATGTAAAGAAATAAAACACGCAGGACATATGAATCCCTGCCAACTCGTCCCTAATTAACTGTTAGATACCTATATGTAAAGAATTAAAAACACCCAGGACATATGAATCCCTGCCATCTTGTCCCTAATAAACTGTTAGATACCTATATGTAAAGACATAAAAACACTCAGGACATATGAATCCCTGCCAACTCGTCCCTAATAAACTGTTAGATACCTATATGTCAAGACATAAAACACGCAGGACATATGAATCCCTGACAACTCGTCCCTGATAAACTCTTAGATACCTATATGTCAAGACATAAAACACGCAGGACATATGAATCCCTGAAAACTCGTCCCTAATAAACTGTTAGATACCTATATGTAAAGACATAAAACACGCAGGACATATGAATCCCTGACAACTCGTCCCTGATAAACTGTTAGATACCTATATGTAAAGAAATAAAACACGCAGGACATATGAATCCCTGCCAACTCGTCCCTAATTAACTGTTAGATACCTATATGTAAAGACATAAAAACACCCAGGACATATGAATCCCTGCCAACTCGTCCCTAATAAACTGTTAGATACCTATATGTAAAGACATAAAACACGCCGGACATATGAATCCATGACAACTCGTCCCTAATAAACTGTTAGATACCTATATGTAAAGACATAAAACACGCAGGACATATGAGTCCCTGACAACTCGTCCCTAATAAACTGTTAGATACCTAAATGAAAAGACATAAAAACACGCCGGACATATGAATCCCTGCCAACTCGTCCCTAATAAACAGTTTAATACCTACATGTAAAGACAAAAAACACGAAGGACATATGAATCCCTGACAACTCGTTCCTAATAAACTGTTAGATACCTATATGTAAAGACATAAAAACACGTAGGACATATGAATCCCTGACAAGTCGTCCCTAATAAACTGTTAGATACCTTTATTTAAAGACATAAAAACACGTAGGACATATGAATCCCTGACAACTCGTCCCTAATAAACAGTTTAATACCTATATGTAAAACATAAAAACACGTAGGACATATAAATCCATGACAATTCGTCCCTTATAAACTGTTAGATACCTATATGTAAAGACATAAAAACACGTAAGACATATGAATCCCTGACAACTCGTCCCTAATAAACTGTTAGATACCTATATGTAAAGACATAAAACACGCAGGACATATGACTCCCTGACAACTCGTCCCTAATAAACTGTTAGATACCTATATGTAAAGACATAAAAACACCCAGGACGTATGAATCCCTGCCAACTCGTCCCTAATAAACTGTTAGATACCTATATGTAAAGACATAAAACACGCAGGACATATGAATCCCTGACAACTCGTCCCTAATAAACTCTTAGATACCTATATGTCAAGACATAAAACACGCAGGACATATGAATCCCTGACAACTCGTCCCTAATAAACTGTTAGATACCTATATGTAAAGACATAAAAACACGCCGGACATATGAATCCCTGCCAACTCGTCCCTAATAATCAGTTTAATACCTACATGTAAAGACAAAAAACACGTAGGACATATGAATCCCTGACAACTCGTTCCCAATAAACTGTTAGATACCTATATGTAAAGACATAAAAACACGTAGGACATATGAATCCCTGACAACTCGTCCCTAATAAACTGTTAGATACCTATATGTAAAGACATAAAAACACGTAGGACATATGAATCCCTGACAACTCGTCCCTTATAAACAGTTTAATACCTCTATGTAAAGACATAAAAACACGTAGGACATATGAATCCCTGACAACTCGTCCCTAATAAACTGTTAGATACCTATATGTTAAGACATAAAAACACGTAGGACATATGAATCCCTGACAAGTCGTCCCTAATTAACAGCTTAATACCTATATGTAAAGACATAAAAACACGTAGGACATATGAATCCCTGACAACTCGTCCCAAATAAACTGTTAGATACCTATATGTAAAGACATAAGAACACGTAGGACATATGAATCCCTGACAACTCGTCCCTAATAAACAGTTTAATACCTATATGTAAAGACATAAAAACACGTAGGACATATGAATCCCTGACAACTCGTCCCTAATAAACAGTTTAATACCTATATGTAAAGGTGTCAGACCACCAATTAAAAATCCCTATCTGTTCAACCAAATTTTGCAATTTTCACAGCTTTCTAAATATTTTACCTTAAGTTTAACTTCAAGGAAACCAGGTATATCCTGAATTGTACATGTGTCACCTTTCTACATGCCAATTTTCAACCAATGTTTAAAGTCTTGTAACAAATTTCTGATCTTGAAAAGACAGGTACTACCAAAATAACTCCCGGTTTTCTGGAAATCTTAAATTAGTGTACTATGTAGCGCATTAATCCTGAATTTTTAATGCAAACTCATAGACAAGTGAATTTTGGCTCAAAATGGTCTAAATATATTTCCCTTTCACCAAAAGTTTCATTCCTGCAAATTTGTGGGTTAGTTTAGGTAAACAATGACATCAAAAGCACTATTTTGTGTCAGAGTAGGACTACTTTTACATACGTTCTAAATTGGAGGGAGTAATTGGTGGTCTGACACCTAAAGAGCCAAAAAAGTTGCTCAGAAATCTTTGCTTTGCTTTATTCTTAATCCTTAGTCAATTTGAAGTCAGAAACATCCTATCTGAGCATAATGTGACTTATATTACAAATTTCACAGCTATATTTAAACTGACTGTAATGTATGACTTTGATAGAAAATACTTGAAAATTTCATTTTGGACTACAGGAACATACACTTTCAATATCAAGATCAGTTTTGTTGATTTTTTTCTTGTTTGTTCTACTTCTTAAAAGACTCTCCACAATTTTTACAATGGGTTAAGTAAAAAATCCAAGGTATTGAAGAGTCAAGGAATATTGACCCCCCTTTTTTACACCTGGTGTAAGTAATGGTACTATTAAATGACCAAAAGTGCAGTCATGGTCATTTAACTGTTTTTATTTACTTTCAGTTGATACAACTTAAGGTATAAAACTTTCATTTGAGATTATAAATGGGATTTTTGTGAGTTTTTGCAATGTTTACATCAGGCTATGTTATCTGCCATATACATGCTATGGCGCAATGATATAAGGGATAAAAATCGAATAATTTCATTAAATCTTGAAGACAACAACTTTTTTTGGTGGTAAAATAACCATGTTTTAATGTTAATACCACGCAAACAACTTACTGTGCATTTATAACAATTTGGGACATTTTTTTAAGTGAAAGCATATTGTCAGGGTGGGAAAAGCTAAAAATAGCACAAATTCAGGTCTAAGGCTCTAAATTTGCAATATGTGACTTTTTGCCCCCAAAAAGATTAAAAATGTGACTACTATCACTTCATATGATCAGTTAAGTAAAAAAAATCAATTGTTTTCTTAATTTGGGGTTTCACCGCATTTCCCTTAAAGGTGTCAGACCACCAATTAAAAATCCCTATCTGTTCAACCAAATTTTGCAATTTTCACAGCTTTCTAAATATTTTACCTTAAGTTTAACTTCAAGGAAACCAGGTATATCCTGAATTGTACATGTGTCACCTTTCTACATGCCAATTTTCAACCAATGTTTAAAGTCTTGTAACAAATTTCTGATCTTGAAAAGACAGGTACTACCAAAATAACTCCCGGTTTTCTGGAAATCTTAAATTAGTGTACTATGTAGCGCATTAATCCTGAATTTTTAATGCAAACTCATAGACAAGTGAATTTTGGCTCAAAATGGTCTAAATATATTTCCCTTTCACCAAAAGTTTCATTCCTGCAAATTTGTGGGTTAGTTTAGGTAAACAATGACATCAAAAGCACTATTTTGTGTCAGAGTAGGACTACTTTTACATACGTTCTAAATTGGAGGGAGTAATTGGTGGTCTGACACCTAAAGAGCCAAAAAAGTTGCTCAGAAATCTTTGCTTTGCTTTATTCTTAATCCTTAGTCAATTTGAAGTCAGAAACATCCTATCTGAGCATAATGTGACTTATATTACAAATTTCACAGCTATATTTAAACTGACTGTAATGTATGACTTTGATAGAAAATACTTGAAAATTTCATTTTGGACTACAGGAACATACACTTTCAATATCAAGATCAGTTTTGTTGATTTTTTTCTTGTTTGTTCTACTTCTTAAAAGACTCTCCACAATTTTTACAATGGGTTAAGTAAAAAATCCAAGGTATTGAAGAGTCAAGGAATATTGACCCCCCTTTTTTACACCTGGTGTAAGTAATGGTACTATTAAATGACCAAAAGTGCAGTCATGGTCATTTAACTGTTTTTATTTACTTTCAGTTGATACAACTTAAGGTATAAAACTTTCATTTGAGATTATAAATGGGATTTTTGTGAGTTTTTGCAATGTTTACATCAGGCTATGTTATCTGCCATATACATGCTATGGCGCAATGATATAAGGGATAAAAATCGAATAATTTCATTAAATCTTGAAGACAACAACTTTTTTTGGTGGTAAAATAACCATGTTTTAATGTTAATACCACGCAAACAACTTACTGTGCATTTATAACAATTTGGGACATTTTTTTAAGTGAAAGCATATTGTCAGGGTGGGAAAAGCTAAAAATAGCACAAATTCAGGTCTAAGGCTCTAAATTTGCAATATGTGACATTTGCCCCCAAAAAGATTAAAAATGTGACTACTATCACTTCATATGATCAGTTAAGTAAAAAAAATCAATTGTTTTCTTAATTTGGGGTTTCACCGCATTTCCCTTAAAGGTGTCAGACCACCAATTAAAAATCCCTATCTGTTCAACCAAATTTTGCAATTTTCACAGCTTTCTAAATATTTTACCTTAAGTTTAACTTCAAGGAAACCAGGTATATCCTGAATTGTACATGTGTCACCTTTCTACATGCCAATTTTCAACCAATGTTTAAAGTCTTGTAACAAATTTCTGATCTTGAAAAGACAGGTACTACCAAAATAACTCCCGGTTTTCTGGAAATCTTAAATTAGTGTACTATGTAGCGCATTAATCCTGAATTTTTAATGCAAACTCATAGACAAGTGAATTTTGGCTCAAAATGGTCTAAATATATTTCCCTTTCACCAAAAGTTTCATTCCTGCAAATTTGTGGGTTAGTTTAGGTAAACAATGACATCAAAAGCACTATTTTGTGTCAGAGTAGGACTACTTTTACATACGTTCTAAATTGGAGGGAGTAATTGGTGGTCTGACACCTAAAGACATAAAACACGCAGGACATATGAATCCCTGACAATTCGTCCCTAATAAACAGTTAGATACCTATATGTAAAGACAAAAAACACCCAGGACATATGAATCCCTGACAACTCGTCCCTAATAAACAGTTAGATACCTATATGTAAAGACATAAAACACGCAGGACATATGAATCCCTGACAACTCGTCCCTAATAAACTGTTAGATACCTATATGTAAAGACATAAAACACGCAGGACATATGAATCCCTGACAACTCGTCCCTAATAAACTGTTAGATACCTCTATGTAAAGACATAAAACACGCAGGACATGTGACTCCCTGACAACTTGTCCCTAATAAACTGTTAGATACCTATATGTAAAGACATAAAAACACCCAGGACATATGAATCCCTGCCAACTCGTCCCTAATAAACTGTTAGATACCTATATGTAAAGACATAAAAACACGTAGGACATATGAATCCCTGACAACTCGTCCCTAATAAACAGTTTAATACCTATATGTAAAGATATAAAACACGCAGGACATATGAATCCCTGACAATTTGTCCCTAATAAACAGTTTAATACCTATATGTAAAGACAAAAAACACGTAGGACATATGAATCCCTGACAACTCGTCCCTAATAAACTGTTAGATACCTATATGTAAAGACATAAAAACACGCCGGACATATGAATCCCTGACAACTCGTCCCTAATAAACAGTTTAATACCTATATGTAAAACATAAAAATACGTAGGACATATAAATCCATGACAACTCGTCCCTTATAAACTGTTAGATACCTATATGTAAAGACATAAAAACACGTAAGACATATGGATCCCTGACAACTCGTCCCTAATAAACTGTTAGATACCTATATGTAAAGACATAAAAACACGTAGGACATATGAATCCCTGACAACTCGTCCCTAATTAACAGCTTAATACCTATATGTAAAGACATAAAAACACGTAGGACATATGAATCCCTGACAATTCGTCCCTAATAAACTGTTAGATACCTATATGTAAAGACATAAAAACACGTAGGACATATGAATCCCTGACAAATCGTCCCTAATTAACAACTTAATACTTATATGTAAAGACATAAAAACACGTAGGACATATGAATCCCTGACAACTCGTCCCTAATAAACTGTTAGATACCTATATGTAAAGACATAAAAACACGTAGGACATATGAATCCCTGACAACTCGTCCCTAATAAACAGTTTAATACCTATATGTAAAGACATTAAAACACGTAGGACATATGAATCCCTGACAACTCGTCCCTAATAAACAGTTTAATACCTATATGTAAAGACATAAAACACGCAGGACATATGAATCCCTGACAATTCGTCCCTAATAAACAGTTAGATACCTATATGTAAAGACAAAAAACACCCAGGACATATGAATCCCTGACAACTCGTCCCTAATAAACAGTTAGATACCTATATGTAAAGACATAAAACATGTAGGACATATGAATCCCTGACAACTCGTCCCTAATAAACTGTTAGATACCTATATGTAAAGACATAAAACACGCAGGACATATGAATCCCTGACAACTCGTCCCTGATAAACTCTTAGATACCTATATGTCAAGACATAAAACACGCAGGACATATGAGTCCCTGACAACTCGTCCCTAATAAACTGTTAGATACCTATATGTAAAGACATAAAACACGCAGGACATATGACTCCCTGACAACTCGTCCCTAATAAACTGTTAGATACCTATATGTAAAGACATAAAAACACCCAGGACATATGAATCCCTGCCAACTCGTCCCTAATAAACTGTTAGATACCTATATGTAAAGACATAAAAACACGCCGGACATATGAATCCCTGACAACTCGTCCCTAATAAACAGTTTAATACCTACATGTAAAGACAAAAAACACGTAGGACATATGAATCCCTGACAACTTGTTCCTAATAAACTGTTAGATACCTATATGTAAAGACATAAAAACACGTAGGACATATGAATCCCTGACAAGTCGTCCCTAATAAACTGTTATATACCTATATTTAAAGACATAAAAACACGTAGGACATATGAATCCCTGACAACTCGTCCCTAATAAACAGTTTAATACCTATATGTAAAACATAAAAACACGTAGGACATATAAATCCATGACAACTCGTCCCTTATAAACTGTTAGATACCTATATGTAAAGACATAAAAACACGTAAGACATATGAATCCCTGACAACTCGTCCCTAATAAACTGTTAGATACCTATATGTAAAGACATAAAACACGCAGGAAATATGACTCCCTGACAACTCGTCCCTAATAAACTGTTAGATACCTATATGTAAAGACATAAAAACACCCAGGACATATGAATCCCTGCCAACTCGTCCCTAATAAACTGTTAGATACCTCTATGTAAAGACATAAAACACGCAGGACATATGAATCCCTGACAACTCGTCCCTAATAAACTCTTAGATACCTATATGTCAAGACATAAAACACGCAGGACATATGAATCCCTGACAACTCGTCCCTAATAAACTGTTAGATACCTATATGTAAAGACATAAAAACACGCCGGACATATGAATCCCTGCCAACTCGTCCCTAATAAACAGTTTAATACCTACATGTAAAGACAAAAAACACGTAGGACATATGAATCCCTGACAACTCGTTCCCAATAAACTGTTAGATACCTATATGTAAAGACATAAAAACACGTAGGACATATGAATCCCTGACAAGTCGTCCCTAATAAACTGTTAGATACCTATATTTAAAGACATAAAAACACGTAGGACATATGAATCCTTGACAACTCGTCCCTAATAAACAGTTTAATACCTATATGTAAAACATAAAAACACGTAGGACACATAAATCCATGACAACTCGTCCCTTATAAACTGTTAGATACCTATATGTAAAGACATAAAAACACGGAAGACATATGAATCCCTGACAACTCGTCCCTAATAAACTGTTAGATACCTATATGTAAAGACATAAAAACACGTAGGACATATGAATCCCTGACAACTCGTCCCTTATAAACAGTTTAATACCTCTATGTAAAGACATAAAAACACGTAGGACATATGAATCCCTGACAACTCGTCCCTAATAAACTGTTAGATACCTATATGTAAAGACATAAAAACACGTAGGACATATGAATCCCTGACAACTCGTCCCTAATTAACAGCTTAATACCTATATGTAAAGACATAAAAACACGTAGGACATATGAATCCCTGACAACTCGTCCCTAATAAACTGTTAGATACCTATATGTAAAGACATAAAAACACGTAGGACATATGAATCCCTGACAATTCGTCCCTAATAAACAGTTTAATACCTATATGTAAAGACATAAAAACACGTAGGACATATGAATCCCTGACAACTCGTCCCTAATAAACAGTTTAATACCTATATGTAAAGACATAAAACACGCAGGACATATGAATCCCTGACAATTCGTCCCTAATAAACAGTTAGATACCTATATGTAAAGACAAAAAACACCCAGGACATATGAATCCCTGACAACTCGTCCCTAATATACAGTTAGATACCTATATGTAAAGACATAAAACACGCAGGACATATGAATCCCTGACAACTCGTCCCTAATAAACTGTTAGATACCTATATGTAAAGACATAAAACACGCAGGAAATATGAATCCCCGACAACTCGTCCCTAATAAACTCTTAGATACCTATATGTAAAGACATAAAACACGCAGGACATATGAATCCCTGACAACTCGTCCCTAATAAACTGTTAGATACCTATATGTAAAGACATAAAACACGCAGGACATATGACTCCCTGACAACTCGTCCCTAATAAACTGTTAGATACCTATATGTAAAGACATAAAAACACCCAGGACATATGAATCCCTGCCAACTCGTCCCTAATAAACTGTTAGATACCTATATGTAAAGACATAAAAACACGTAGGACATATGAATCCCTGACAACTCGTCCCTAATAAACAGTTTAATACCTATATGTAAAGATATAAAACACGCAGGACATATGAATCCCTGACAATTCGTCCCTAATAAACAGTTTAATACCTATATGTAAAGACAAAAAACACGTAGGACATATGAATCCCTGACAACTCGTCCCTAATAAACAGTTTAATACATATATGTAAAGACATAAAAACACGTAGGACATATGAATCCCTGACAACTCGTCCCTTATAAACTGTTAGATACCTATATGTAAAGACATAAAAACACGTAGGACATATGAATCCCTGACAACTCGTCCCTAATAAACAGTTTAATACCTATATGTAAAGACATAAAAACACGTAGGACATATGAATCCCTGACAACTCGTCCCTAATAAACTGTTAGATACCTATATGTAAAGACATAAAAACACGTAGGACATATGAATCCCTTACAACTCGTCCCTAATAAACAGTTTAATACCTATATGTAAAGACATCAAAACACGTAGGACATATGAATCCCTGACAACTCGTCCCTAATAAACAGTTTAATACCTATATGTAAAGACATAAAACACGCAGGACATATGAATCCTTGACAATTCGTCCCTAATAAACAGTTAGATACCTATATGTAAAGACAAAAAACACCCAGGACATATGAATCCCTGACAACTCGTCCCTAATAAACAGTTAGATACCTATATGTAAAGACATAAAACACGTAGGACATATGAATCCCTGACAACTCGTCCCTAATAAACTGTTAGATACCTATATGTAAAGACATAAAACACGCAGGACATATGACTCCCTGACAACTCGTCCCTAATAAACTGTTAGATACCTATATGTAAAGACATAAAAACACCCAGGACATATGAATCCCTGCCAACTCGTCTCTAATAAACTGTTAGATACCTATATGTAAAGACATAAAAACACGTAGGACATATGAATCCCTGACAACTCGTCCCTAATAAACAGTTTAATACCTATATGTAAAGATATAAAACACGCAGGACATATGAATCCCTGACAATTCGTCCCTAATAAACAGTTTAATACCTATATGTAAAGACATAAAACACGCAGGACATATGAATCCCTGACAACTCGTCCCTAATAAACTGTTAGATACCTATATGTAAAGACAAAAAACACGCAGGACATATGAATCCCTAACAACTCTGACCTAATAAACTGTTAGATACCTATATGTAAAGACATAAAACACGCAGGACATATGAATCCCTGACAACTCGTTCCTAATAAACTGTTAGATACCTATATGTAAAGACATAAAACACGCAGGACATATGACTCCCTGACAACTCGTCCCTAATAAACTGTCAGATACCTATATGTAAAGATATAAAAACACCCAGGACATATGAATCCCTGCCAACTCGTCCCTAATAAACTGTTAGATACCTATATGTAAAGACATAAAAACACCCAGGACATATGAATCCCTGCCAACTCGTCCCTAATAAACAGTTAGATACCTATATGTAAAGACAAAAAACACCCAGAACATATGAATCCCTGACAACTCGTTCCTAATAAACAGTTAGATACCTATATGTAAAGACATAAAACACGCAGGACATATGAATCCCTGAAAACTCGTCCCTAATAAACTGTTCGATACCTATATGTAAAGACATAAAAACACGTAGGACATATGAATCCCTGACAACTCGTCCCTAATAAACAGTTTAATACCTATATGTAAAGACATAAAACACGCAGGACATTTGAATCCCTGACAACTCGTCCCTAATAAACTGTTAGATACCTAAATGAAAAGACATAAAAACACGCCGGACATATGAATCCCTGCCAACTCGTCCCTAATAAACAGTTTAATACCTACATGTAAAGACAAAAAACACGTAGGACATATGAATCCCTGACAACTCGTTCCTAATAAACTGTTAGATACCTATATGTAAAGACATAAAAACACGTAGGACATATGAATCCCTGACAAGTAGTCCCTAATAAACTGTTAGATACCTATATTTAAAGACATAAAAACACGTAGGACATATGAATCCCTGACAACTCGTCCCTAATAAACAGTTTAATACCTATTTGTAAAACATAAAAACACGTAGGACATATAAATCCATGACAATTCGTCCCTTATAAACTGTTAGATACCTATATGTAAAGACATAAAAACACGTAAGACATATGAATCCCTGACAACTCGTCCCTAATAAACTGTTAGATACCTATATGTAAAGACATAAAACACGCAGGACATATGACTCCCTGACAACTCGTCCCTAATAAACTGTTAGATACCTATATGTAAAGACACAAAAACACCCAGGACATATGAATCCCTGCCAACTCGTCCCTAATAAACTGTTAGATACCTATATGTAAAGACATAAAACACGCAGGACATATGAATCCCTGACAACTCGTCCCTAATAAACTCTTAGATACCTATATGTCAAGACATAAAACACGCAGGACATATGAATCCCTGACAACTCGTCCCTAATAAACTGTTAGATACCTATATGTAAAGACATAAAAACACGCCGGACATATGAATCCCTGCCAACTCGTCCCTAATAATCAGTTTAATACCTACATGTAAAGACAAAAAACACGTAGGACATATGAATCCCTGACAACTCGTTCCCAATAAACTGTTAGATACCTATATGTAAAGACATAAAAACACGTAGGACATATGAATCCCTGACAACTCGTCCCTAATAAACTGTTAGATACCTATATGTAAAGACATAAAAACACGTAGGACATATGAATCCCTGACAACTCGTCCCTTATCAACAGTTTAATACCTCTATGTAAAGACATAAAAACACGTAGGACATATGAATCCCTGACAACTCGTCCCTAATAAACTGTTAGATACCTATATGTAAAGACATAAAAACACGTAGGACATATGAATCCCTGACAAGTCGTCCCTTATAAACAGTTTAATACCTCTATGTAAAGACATAAAAAGACGTAGGACATATGAATCCCTAACAACTCGTCCCTAATAAACTGTTAGATACCTATATGTAAAGACATAAAAACACGTAGGACATATGAATCCCTGACAACTCGTCCCTAATAAACAGTTTAATACCTATATGTAAAGACATAAAAACACGTAGGACATATGAATCCCTGACAACTCGTCCCTAATAAACAGTTTAATACCTATATGTAAAGACAGAAAACACGCAGGACATATGAATCCCTGACAATTCGTCCCTAATAAACAGTAAGATCCCTATATGTAAAGACAAAAAACACCCAGGACATATGAATCCCTGACAACTCGTCCCTAATAAACAGTTAGATACCTATATGTAAAGACATAAAACACGCAGGACATATGAATCCCTGACAACTCGTCCCTAATAAACTGTTAGATACCTATATGTAAAGACATAAAACACGCAGCACATATGAATCCCTGACAACTCGTCCCTAATAAACTGTTAGATACCTATATGTAAAGACATAAAACACGCAGGACATGTGACTCCCTGACAACTCGTTCCTAATAAACTGTTAGATACCTATATGTAAAGACATCAAAACACCCAGGACATATGAATCCCTGCCAACTCGTCCCTAATAAACTGTTAGATACCTATATGTAAAGACATAAAAACACGTAGGACATATGAATCCCTGACAACTCGTCCCTAATAAACAGTTTAATACCTATATGTAAAGATATAAAACACGCAGGACATATGAATCCCTGACAATTTGTCCCTAATAAACAGTTTAATACCTATATGTAAAGACAAAAAACACGTAGGACATATGAATCCCTGACAACTCGTCCCTAATAAACTGTTAGATACCTATATGTAAAGACATAAAAACACGCCGGACATATGAATCCCTGACAACTCGTCCCTAATAAACAGTTTAATACCTATATGTAAAACATAAAAATACGTAGGACATATGAATCCCTGACAACTCGTCCCTAATAAACAGTTTAATACCTATATGTAAAGACATAAAAACACCCAGGACATATGAATCCCTGACAACTCGTCCCTAATAAACAGTTAGATACCTATATGTAAAGACATAAAACACGCAGGACATATGAATCCCTGACAACTCGTCCCTAATAAACTGTTAGATACCTATATGTAAAGACATAAAACACGCAGGACATATGAATCCCTGACAACTCGTCCCTAATAAACTGTTAGATACCTATATGTAAAGACATAAAACACGCAGGACATGTGACTCCCTGACAACTCGTCCCTAATAAACTGTTAGATACCTATATGTAAAGACATAAAAACACCCAGGACATATGAATCCCTGCCATCTCGTCCCTAATAAACTGTTAGATACCTATATGTAAAGACATAAAAACACCCAGGACATATGAATCCCTGACAACTCGTCCCTAATAAACAGTTTAATACCTATATGTAAAGATATAAAACACGCAGGACATATGAATCCCTGACAATTTGTCCCTAATAAACAGTTAAATACCTATATGTAAAGACAAAAAACACGTAGGACATATGAATCCCTGACAACTCGTCCCTAATAAACTGTTAGATACCTATATGTAAAGACATAAAAACACGCCGGACATATGAATCCCTGACAACTCGTCCCTAATAAACAGTTTAATACCTATATGTAAAACATAAAAATACGTAGGACATATAAATCCATGACAACTCGTCCCTTATAAACTGTTAGATACCTATATGTAAAGACATAAAAACACGTAAGACATATGGATCCCTGACAACTCGTCCCTAATAAACTGTTAGATACCTATATGTAAAGACATAAAAACACGTAGGACATATGAATCCCTGACAACTTGTCCCTAATTAACAGCTTAATACCTATATGTAAAGACATAAAAACACGTAGGACATATGAATCCCTGACAATTCGTCCCTAATAAACTGTTAGATACCTATATGTAAAGACATAAAAACACGTAGGACATATGAATCCCTGACAAATCGTCCCTAATTAACAGCTTAATACTTATATGTAAAGACATAAAAACACGTAGGACATATGAATCCCTGACAACTCGTCCCTAATAAACTGTTAGATACCTATATGTAAAGACATAAAAACACGTAGGACATATGAATCCGTGACAACTCGTCCCTAATAAACAGTTTAATACCTATATGTAAAGACATTAAAACACGTAGGACATATGAATCCCTGACAACTCGTCCCTAATAAACAGTTTAATACCTATATGTAAAGACATAAAACACGCAGGACATATGAATCCCTGACAATTCGTCCCTAATAAACAGTTAGATACCTATATGTAAAAACAAAAAACACCCAGGACATATGAATCCCTGACAACTCGTCCCTAATAAACAGTTAGATACCTATATGTAAAGACATAAAACATGCAGGACATATGAATCCCTGACAACTCGTCCCTAATAAACTGTTAGATACCTATATGTAAAGACATAAAACACGCAGGACATATGAATCCCTGACAACTCGTCCCTAATAAACTGTTAGATACCTATATGTAAAGACATAAAACACGCAGGACATATGACTCCCTGACAACTCGTCCCTAATAAACTGTTAGATACCTATATGTAAAGACATAAAAACACCCAGGACATATGAATCCCTGCCAACTCGTCCCTAATAAACTGTTAGATACCTATATGTAAAGACATAAAAACACGTAGGACATATGAATCCCTGACAACTCGTCCCTAATAAACAGTTTAATACCTATATGTAAAGACATAAAACACGCAGGACATATGAATCCCTGACAACTCGTCCCTAATAAACTGTTAGATACCTAAATGAAAAGACATAAAAACACGCCGGACATATGAATCCCTGCCAACTCGTCCCTAATAAACAGTTTAATACCTACATGTAAAGACAAAAAACACGTAGGACATATGAATCCCTGACAACTCGTTCCTAATAAACTGTTAGATACCTATATGTAAAGACATAAAAACACGTAGGACATATGAATCCCTGACAAGTCGTCCCTAATAAACTGTTATATACCTATATTTAAAGCCATAAAAACACGTAGGACATATGAATCCCTGACAACTCGTCCCTAATAAACAGTTTAATACCTATATGTAAAACATAAAAACACGTAGGACATATAAATCCATGACAACTCGTCCCTTATAAACTGTTAGATACCTATATGTAAAGACATAAAAACACGTAAGACATATGACTCCCTGACAACTCGTCCCTAATAAACTGTTAGATACCTATATGTAAAGACATAAAAACACCCAGGACATATGAATCCCTGCCAACTCGTCCCTAATAAACTGTTAGATACCTCTATGTAAAGACATAAAACACGCAGGACATATGAATCCCTGACAACTCGTCGCTAATAAACTCTTAGATACCTATATGTCAAGACATAAAACACGCAGGACATATGAATCCCTGACAACTCGTCCCTAATAAACTGTTAGATACCTATATGTAAAGACTTAAAAACACGCCGGACATATGAATCCCTGCCAACTCGTCCCTAATAAACAGTTTAATACCTACATGTAAAGACAAAAAACACGTAGGACATATGAATCCCTGACAACTCGTTCCCAATAAACTGTTAGATACCTATATGTAAAGACATAAAAACACGTAGGACATATGAATCCCTGAAAAGTCGTCCCTAATAAACTGTTAGATACCTATATTTAAAGACATAAAAACACGTAGGACATATGAATCCTTGACAACTCGTCCCTAATAAACAGTTTAATACCTATATGTAAAACATAAAAACACGTAGGACATATAAATCCATGACAACTCGTCCCTTATAAACTGTTAGATACCTATATGTAAAGACATAAAAACACGGAAGACATATGAATCCCTGACAACTCGTCCCTAATAAACTGTTAGATACCTATATGTAAAGACATAAAAACACGTAGGACATATGAATCCCTGACAACTCGTCCCTTATAAACAGTTTAATACCTCTATGTAAAGACATAAAAACACGTAGGACATATGAATCCCTGACAACTCGTCCCTAATAAACTGTTAGATACCTATATGTAAAGACATAAAAACACGTAGGACATATGAATCCCTGACAACTCGTCCCTAATTAACAGATTAATACCTATATGTAAAGACATAAAAACACGTAGGACATATGAATCCCTGACAACTCGTCCCTAATAAACTGTTAGATACCTATATGTAAAGACATAAAAACACGTAGGACATATGAATCCCTGACAATTCGTCCCTAATAAACAGTTTAATACCTATATGTAAAGACATAAAAACACGTAGGACATATGAATCCCTGACAACTCGTCCCTAATAAACAGTTTAATACCTATATGTAAAGACATAAAACACGCAGGACATATGAATCCCTGACAATTCGTCCCTAATAAACAGTTTAATACCTATATGTAAAGATATAAAACACGCAGGACATATGAATCCCTGACAATTTGTCCCTAATAAACAGTTTAATACCTATATGTAAAGACAAAAAACACGTAGGACATATGAATCCCTGACAACTCGTCCCTAATAAACTGTTAGATACCTATATGTAAAGACATAAAAACACGCCGGACATATGAATCCCTGACAACTCGTCCCTAATAAACAGTTTAATACCTATATGTAAAACATAAAAATACGTAGGACATATAAATCCATGACAACTCGTCCCTTATAAACTGTTAGATACCTATATGTAAAGACATAAAAACACGTAAGACATATGGATCCCTGACAACTCGTCCCTAATAAACTGTTAGATACCTATATGTAAAGACATAAAAACACGTAGGACATATGAATCCCTGACAACTTGTCCCTAATTAACAGCTTAATACCTATATGTAAAGACATAAAAACACGTAGGACATATGAATCCCTGACAATTCGTCCCTAATAAACTGTTAGATACCTATATGTAAAGACATAAAAACACGTAGGACATATGAATCCCTGAGAAATCGTCCCTAATTAACAGCTTAATACTGATATGTAAAGACATAAAAACACGTAGGACATATGAATCCCTGACAACTCGTCCCTAATAAACTGTTAGATACCTATATGTAAAGACATAAAAACACGTAGGACATATGAATCCGTGACAACTCGTCCCTAATAAACAGTTTAATACCTATATGTAAAGACATTAAAACACGTAGGACATATGAATCCCTGACAACTCGTCCCTAATAAACAGTTTAATACCTATATGTAAAGACATAAAACACGCAGGACATATGAATCCCTGACAATTCGTCCCTAATAAACAGTTAGATACCTATATGTAAAGACAAAAAACACCCAGGACATATGAATCCCTGACAACTCGTCCCTAATAAACAGTTAGATACCTATATGTAAAGACATAAAACATGCAGGACATATGAATCCCTGACAACTCGTCCCTAATAAACTGTTAGATACCTATATGTAAAGACATAAAACACGCAGGACATATGAATCCCTGACAACTCGTCCCTAATAAACTGTTAGATACCTATATGTAAAGACATAAAACACGCAGGACATATGACTCCCTGACAACTCGTCCCTAATAAACTGTTAGATACCTATATGTAAAGACATAAAAACACCCAGGACATATGAATCCCTGCCAACTCGTCCCTAATAAACTGTTAGATACCTATATGTAAAGACATAAAAACACGTAGGACATATGAATCCCTGACAACTCGTCCCTAATAAACAGTTTAATACCTATATGTAAAGACATAAAACACGCAGGACATATGAATCCCTGACAACTCGTCCCTAATAAACTGTTAGATACCTAAATGAAAAGACATAAAAACACGCCGGACATATGAATCCCTGCCAACTCGTCCCTAATAAACAGTTTAATACCTACATGTAAAGACAAAAAACACGTAGGACATATGAATCCCTGACAACTCGTTCCTAATAAACTGTTAGATACCTATATGTAAAGACATAAAAACACGTAGGACATATGAATCCCTGACAAGTCGTCCCTAATAAACTGTTATATACCTATATTTAAAGACATAAAAACACGTAGGACATATGAATCCCTGACAACTCGTCCCTAATAAACAGTTTAATACCTATATGTAAAACATAAAAACACGTAGGACATATAAATCCATGACAACTCGTCCCTTATAAACTGTTAGATACCTATATGTAAAGACATAAAAACACGTAAGACATATGAATCCCTGACAACTCGTCCCTAATAAACTGTTAGATACCTATATGTAAAGACATAAAACACGCAGGAAATATGACTCCCTGACAACTCGTCCCTAATAAACTGTTAGATACCTATATGTAAAGACATAAAAACACCCAGGACATATGAATCCCTGCCAACTCGTCCCTAATAAACTGTTAGATACCTCTATGTAAAGACATAAAACACGCAGGACATATGAATCCCTGACAACTCGTCGCTAATAAACTCTTAGATACCTATATGTCAAGACATAAAACACGCAGGACATATGAATCCCTGACAACTCGTCCCTAATAAACTGTTAGATACCTATATGTAAAGACATAAAAACACGCCGGACATATGAATCCCTGCCAACTCGTCCCTAATAAACAGTTTAATACCTACATGTAAAGACAAAAAACACGTAGGACATATGAATCCCTGACAACTCGTTCCCAATAAACTGTTAGATACCTATATGTAAAGACATAAAAACACGTAGGACATATGAATCCCTGAAAAGTCGTCCCTAATAAACTGTTAGATACCTATATTTAAAGACATAAAAACACGTAGGACATATGAATCCTTGACAACTCGTCCCTAATAAACAGTTTAATACCTATATGTAAAACATAAAAACACGTAGGACATATAAATCCATGACAACTCGTCCCTTATAAACTGTTAGATACCTATATGTAAAGACATAAAAACACGGAAGACATATGAATCCCTGACAACTCGTCCCTAATAAACTGTTAGATACCTATATGTAAAGACATAAAAACACGTAGGACATATGAATCCCTGACAACTCGTCCCTTATAAACAGTTTAATACCTCTATGTAAAGACATAAAAACACGTAGGACATATGAATCCCTGACAACTCGTCCCTAATAAACTGTTAGATACCTATATGTAAAGACATAAAAACACGTAGGACATATGAATCCCTGACAACTCGTCCCTAATTAACAGATTAATACCTATATGTAAAGACATAAAAACACGTAGGACATATGAATCCCTGACAACTCGTCCCTAATAAACTGTTAGATACCTATATGTAAAGACATAAAAACACGTAGGACATATGAATCCCTGACAATTCGTCCCTAATAAACAGTTTAATACCTATATGTAAAGACATAAAAACACGTAGGACATATGAATCCCTGACAACTCGTCCCTAATAAACAATTTAATACCTATATGTAAAGACATAAAACACGCAGGACATATGAATCCCTGACAATTCGTCCCTAATAAACAGTTAGATACCTATATGTAAAGACAAAAAACACCCAGGACATATGAATCCCTGACAACTCGTCCCTAATATACAGTTAGATACCTATATGTAAAGACATAAAACACGCAGGACATATGAATCCCTGACAACTCGTCCCTAATAAACTGTTAGATACCTATATGTAAAGACATAAAACACGCAGGACATATGAATCCCCGACAACTCGTCCCTAATAAACTCTTAGATACCTATATGTAAAGACATAAAACACGCAGGACATATGAATCCCTGACAACTCGTCCCTAATAAACTGTTAGATACCTATATGTAAAGACATAAAACACGCAGGACATATGACTCCCTGACAACTCGTCCCTAATAAACTGTTAGATACCTATATGTAAAGACATAAAAACACCCAGGACATATGAATCCCTGCCAACTCGTCCCTAATAAACTGTTAGATACCTATATGTAAAGACATAAAAACACGTAGGACATATGAATCCCTGACAACTCGTCCTTAATAAACAGTTTAATACCTATATGTAAAGATATAAAACACGCAGGACATATGAATCCCTGACAATTCGTCCCTAATAAACAGTTTAATACCTATATGTAAAGACAAAAAACACGTAGGACATATGAATCCCTGACAACTCGTCCCTAATAAACAGTTTAATACCTATATGTAAAGACATAAAAACACGTAGGACATATGAATCCCTGACAACTCGTCCCTAATAAACAGTTTAATACCTATATGTAAAGACATAAAAACACGTAGGACATATGAATCCCTGACAACTCGTCCCTAATAAACAGTTTAATACCTATATGTAAAGACATTAAAACACGTAGGACATATGAATCCCTGACAACTCGTCCCTAATAAACTGTTAGATACCTATATGTAAAGACATAAAAACACGCCGGACATATGAATCCCTGCCAACTCGTCCCTAATAAACAGTTTAATACCTATATGTAAAGACATCAAAACACGTAGGACATATGAATCCCTAACAAATCGTCCCTAATAAACAGTTTAATACCTATATGTAAAGACATAATACACGCAGGACATATGAATCCTTGACAATTCGTCCCTAATAAACAGTTAGATACCTATATGTAAAGACAAAAAACACCCAGGACATATGAATCCCTGACAACTCGTCCCTAATAAACAGTTAGATACCTATATGTAAAGACATAAAACACGCAGGACATATGAATCCCTGACAACTCGTCCCTAATAAACTGTTAGATACCTATATGTAATAAAGACAAAAAACACGCAGGACATATGAATCCCTGACAACTCTTCCCTAATAAACTGTTAGATACCTATATGTAAAGACATAAAACACGCAGGACATATGAATCCCTGACAACTCGTTCCTAATAAACTGATAGATACCTATATGTAAAGACATAAAACACGCAGGACATATGACTCCCTGACAACTCGTCCCTAATAAACTGTCAGATACCTATATGTAAAGACATAAAAACACCCAGGACATATGAATCCCTGCCAACTCGTCCCTAATAAACTGTTAGATACCTATATGTAAAGACATAAAAACACCCAGGACATATGAATCCCTGCCAACTCGTCCCTAATAAACAGTTAGATACCTATATGTAAAGACAAAAAACACCCAGGACATATGAATCCCTGACAACTCGTTCCTAATAAACAGTTAAATACCTATATGTAAAGACATAAAACACGCAGGACATATGAATCCCTGACAACTCGTCCCTAATAAACTGTTAGATACCTATATGTAAAGACATAAAACACGCAGGACATATGAATCCCTGACAACTCGTCCCTGATAAACTGTTAGATACCTATATGTAAAGACATAAAACACGCAGGACATATGAATCCCTGCCAACTCGTCCCTAATTAACTGTTAGATACCTATATGTAAAGACATAAAAACACCCAGGACATATGAATCCCTGCCATCTTGTCCCTAATAAACTGTTAGATACCTATATGTAAAGACATAAAAACACTCAGGACATATGAATCCCTGCCAACTCGTCCCTAACAAACTGTTACATACCTATATGTCAAGACATAAAACACGCATGACATATGAATCCCGTACAACTCGTCCCTGATAAACTCTTAGATACCTATATATCAAGACATAAAACACGCAGGACATATGAATCCCTGAAAACTCGTCCCTAATAAACTGTTAGATACCTATATGTAAAGACATAAAACACGCAGGACATATGACTCCCTGACAACTCGTCCCTATTAAACTGTTAGATACCTATATGTAAAGACATAAAAACACCCAGGACATATGAATCCCTGCCAACTCGTCCCTAATAAACTGTTAGATACCTATATGTAAAGACATAAAAACACGTAGGACATATGAATCCCTGACAACTCGTCCCTAATAAACAGTTTAATACCTATATGTAAAGACATAAAACACGCAGGACATATGAATCCCTGACAACTCGTCCCTAATAAACTGTTAGATACCTAAATGAAAATACATAAAAACACGCCGGACATATGAATCCCTGCCAACTCGTCCCTAATAAACAGTTTAATACCTACATGTAAAGACAAAAAACACGTAGGACATATGAATCCCTGACAACTCGTTCCTAATAAACTGTTAGATACCTATATTATAGACATAAAAACACGTAGGACATATGAATCCCTGACAAGTCGTCCCTAATAAACTGTTAGACACCTATATTTAAAGACATAAAAACACGTAGGACATATGAATCCCTGACAACTCGTCCCTAATAAACAGTTTAATGCCTATATGTAAAACATAAAAACACGTAGGACATATAAATCCATGACAATTCGTCCCTTATAAACTGTTAGATACCTATATGTAAAGACATAAAAACACGTAAGACATATGAATCCCTGACAACTCGTCCCTAATAAACTGTTAGATACCTATATGTAAAGAAATAAAACACGCAGGACATATGAATCCCTGACAACTCGTCCCTAATAAACTGTTAGATACCTATATGTAAAGACATAAAAACACCCAGGACATATGAATCCCTGCCAACTCGTCCCTAATAAACTGTTAGATACCTATATGTAAAGACATAAAACACGCAGGACATATGAATCCCTGACAACTCGTCCCTAATAAACTCTTAGATACCTATATGTCAAGACATAAAACACGCAGGACATATGAATCCCTGACAACTCGTCCCTAATAAACTGTTAGATACCTATATGTAAAGACATAAAAACACGCCGGACATATGAATCCCTGCCAACTCGTCCCTAATAATCAGTTTAATACCTACATGTAAAGACAAAAAACACGTAGGACATATGAATCCCTGACAACTCGTTCCCAATAAACTGTTAGATACCTATATGTAAAGACATAAAAACACGTAGGACATATGAATCCCTGACAACTCGTCCCTAATAAACTGTTAGATACCTATATGTAAAGACATAAAAACACGTAGGACATATGAATCCCTGACAACTCGTCCCTTATAAACAGTTTAATATCTTTATGTAAAGACATAAAAACACGTAGGACATTAGAATCCCTGACAACTCGTCCCTAATAAACTGTTAGATACCTATATGTAAAGACATAAAAACACGTAGGACATATGAATCCCTGACAAGTCGTCCCTAATTAACAGCTTAATACCTATATGTAAAGACATAAAAACACGTAGGACATATGAATCCCTGACAACTCGTCCCTAATAAACTGTTAGATACCTATATGTAAAGACATAAAAACACGTAGGACATATGAATCCCTGACAACTCGTCCCTAATAAACAGTTTAATACCTATATGTAAAGACATAAAAACACGTAGGACATATGAATCCCTGACAACTCGTCCCTAATAAACAGTTTAATACCTATATGTAAAGACATAAAACACGCAGGACATATGAATCCCTGACAATTCGTCCCTAATAAACAGTTAGATACCTATATGTTAAGACAAAAAACACGCCGGACATATGAATCCCTGACAACTCGTCCCTTATAAACAGTTAGATACCTATATGTAAAGACATAAAACACGCAGGACATATGAATCCCTGACAACTCGTCCCTAATAAACTGTTAGATACCTATATGTAAAGACATAAAACACGCAGGACATATGAATCCCTGACAACTCGTCCCTAATAAACTGTTAGATACCTATATGTAAAGACATAAAACACGCAGGACATATGACTCCCTGACAACTCGTCCCTAATAAACTGTTAGATACCTATATGTAAAGACATAAAAACACCCAGGACATATGAATCCCTGCCAACTCGTCCCTAATAAACTGTTAGATACCTATATGTAAAGACATAAAAACACGTAGGACATATGAATCCCTGACAACTCGTCCCTAATAAACAGTTTAATACCTATATGTAAAGATATAAAACACGCAGGACATATGAATCCCTGACAATTCGTCCCTAATAAACAGTTTAATACCTATATGTAAAGACATAAAAACACGTAGGACATATGAATCCCTGACAACTCGTCCCTAATAAACTGTTAGATACCTATATTATAGACATAAAAACACGTAGGACATATGAATCCCTGACAAGTCGTCCCTAATAAACTGTTAGACACCTATATTTAAAGACATAAAAACACGTAGGACATATGAATCCCTGACAACTCGTCCCTAATAAACAGTTTAATGCCTATATGTAAAACATAAAAACACGTAGGACATATAAATCCATGACAATTCGTCCCTTATAAACTGTTAGATACCTATATGTAAAGACATAAAAACACGTAAGACATATGAATCCCTGACAACTCGTCCCTAATAAACTGTTAGATACCTATATGTAAAGACATAAAACACGCAGGACATATGAATCCCTGACAACTCGTCCCTAATAAACTGTTAGATACCTATATGTAAAGACATAAAAACACCCAGGACATATGAATCCCTGCCAACTCGTCCCTAATAAACTGTTAGATACCTATATGTAAAGACATAAAACACGCAGGACATATGAATCCCTGACAACTCGTCCCTAATAAACTCTTAGATACCTATATGTCAAGACATAAAACACGCAGGACATATGAATCCCTGACAACTCGTCCCTAATAAACTGTTAGATACCTATATGTAAAGACATAAAAACACGCCGGACATATGAATCCCTGCCAACTCGTCCCTAATAATCAGTTTAATACCTACATGTAAAGACAAAAAACACGTAGGACATATGAATCCCTGACAACTCGTTCCCAATAAACTGTTAGATACCTATATGTAAAGACATAAAAACACGTAGGACATATGAATCCCTGACAACTCGTCCCTAATAAACTGTTAGATACCTATATGTAAAGACATAAAAACACGTAGGACATATGAATCCCTGACAACTCGTCCCTTATAAACAGTTTAATATCTTTATGTAAAGACATAAAAACACGTAGGACATTAGAATCCCTGACAACTCGTCCCTAATAAACTGTTAGATACCTATATGTAAAGACATAAAAACACGTAGGACATATGAATCCCTGACAAGTCGTCCCTAATTAACAGCTTAATACCTATATGTAAAGACATAAAAACACGTAGGACATATGAATCCCTGACAACTCGTCCCTAATAAACTGTTAGATACCTATATGTAAAGACATAAAAACACGTAGGACATATGAATCCCTGACAACTCGTCCCTAATAAACAGTTTAATACCTATATGTAAAGACATAAAAACACGTAGGACATATGAATCCCTGACAACTCGTCCCTAATAAACAGTTTAATACCTATATGTAAAGACATAAAACACGCAGGACATATGAATCCCTGACAATTCGTCCCTAATAAACAGTTAGATACCTATATGTTAAGACAAAAAACACGCCGGACATATGAATCCCTGACAACTCGTCCCTTATAAACAGTTAGATACCTATATGTAAAGACATAAAACACGCAGGACATATGAATCCCTGACAACTCGTCCCTAATAAACTGTTAGATACCTATATGTAAAGACATAAAACACGCAGGACATATGAATCCCTGACAACTCGTCCCTAATAAACTGTTAGATACCTATATGTAAAGACATAAAACACGCAGGACATATGACTCCCTGACAACTCGTCCCTAATAAACTGTTAGATACCTATATGTAAAGACATAAAAACACCCAGGACATATGAATCCCTGCCAACTCGTCCCTAATAAACTGTTAGATACCTATATGTAAAGACATAAAAACACGTAGGACATATGAATCCCTGACAACTCGTCCCTAATAAACAGTTTAATACCTATATGTAAAGATATAAAACACGCAGGACATATGAATCCCTGACAATTCGTCCCTAATAAACAGTTTAATACCTATATGTAAAGACATAAAAACACGCCGGACATATGAATCCCTGCCAACTCGTCCCTAATAATCAGTTTAATACCTACATGTAAAGACAAAAAACACGTAGGACATATGAATCCCTGACAACTCGTTCCCAATAAACTGTTAGATACCTATATGTAAAGACATAAAAACACGTAGGACATATGAATCCCTGACAACTCGTCCCTAATAAACTGTTAGATACCTATATGTAAAGACATAAAAACACGTAGGACATATGAATCCCTGACAACTCGTCCCTTATAAACAGTTTAATATCTTTATGTAAAGACATAAAAACACGTAGGACATTAGAATCCCTGACAACTCGTCCCTAATAAACTGTTAGATACCTATATGTAAAGACATAAAAACACGTAGGACATATGAATCCCTGACAAGTCGTCCCTAATTAACAGCTTAATACCTATATGTAAAGACATAAAAACACGTAGGACATATGAATCCCTGACAACTCGTCCCTAATAAACTGTTAGATACCTATATGTAAAGACATAAAAACACGTAGGACATATGAATCCCTGACAACTCGTCCCTAATAAACAGTTTAATACCTATATGTAAAGACATAAAAACACGTAGGACATATGAATCCCTGACAACTCGTCCCTAATAAACAGTTTAATACCTATATGTAAAGACATAAAACACGCAGGACATATGAATCCCTGACAATTCGTCCCTAATAAACAGTTAGATACCTATATGTTAAGACAAAAAACACGCCGGACATATGAATCCCTGACAACTCGTCCCTTATAAACAGTTAGATACCTATATGTAAAGACATAAAACACGCAGGACATATGAATCCCTGACAACTCGTCCCTAATAAACTGTTAGATACCTATATGTAAAGACATAAAACACGCAGGACATATGAATCCCTGACAACTCGTCCCTAATAAACTGTTAGATACCTATATGTAAAGACATAAAACACGCAGGACATATGACTCCCTGACAACTCGTCCCTAATAAACTGTTAGATACCTATATGTAAAGACATAAAAACACCCAGGACATATGAATCCCTGCCAACTCGTCCCTAATAAACTGTTAGATACCTATATGTAAAGACATAAAACACGTAGGACATATGAATCCCTGACAACTCGTCCCTAATAAACAGTTTAATACCTATATGTAAAGATATAAAACACGCAGGACATATGAATCCCTGACAATTCGTCCCTAATAAACAGTTTAATACCTATATGTAAAGACATAAAAACACGTAGGACATATGAATCCCTGACAACTCGTCCCTAATAAACTGTTAGATACCTATATGTAAAGACATAAAAACACGTAAGACATATGAATCCCTGACAACTCGTCCCTAATAAACTGTTAGATACCTATATGTAAAGACATAAAAACACGTAGGACATATGAATCCCTGACAACTCGTCCCTAATTAACAGCTTAATACCTATATGTAAAGACATAAAAACACGTAGGACATATGAATCCCTGACAACTCGTCCCTAATAAACTGTTAGATACCTATATGTAAAGACATAAAAACACGTAGGACATATGAATCCCTGACAACTCGTCCCTAATAAACAGTTTAATACCTATATGTAAAGACATAAAAACACGTAGGACATATGAATCCCTGACAACTCGTTCCTAATAAACAGTTTAATACCTATATGTAAAGACATAAAACACGTAGGACATATGAATCCCTGACAACTCGTCCCTAATAAACAGTTTAATACCTATATGTAAAGACATAAAAACACGTAGGACATATGAATCCCTGACAACTCGTCCCTAATAAACAGTTTAATACCTATATGTAAAACATAAAAACACGTAGGACATATAAATCCATGACAACTCGTCCCTTATAAACTGTTAGATACCTATATGTAAAGACATAAAAACACGTAAGACATATGAATCCCTGACAACTCGTCCCTAATAAACTGTTAGATACCTATATGTAAAGACATAAAACACGCAGGACATATGACTCCCTGACAACTCGTCCCTAATAAACTGTTAGATACCTATATGTAAAGACATAAAAACACCCAGGACATATGAATCTCTGCCAACTCGTCCCTAATAAACTGTTAGATACCTATATGTCAAGACATAAAACACGCAGGACATATGAATCCCTGACAACTCGTCCCTAATAAACTGTTAGATACCTATATGTAAAGACATAAAAACACGCCGGACATATGAATCCCTGCCAACTCGTCCCTAATAAACAGTTTAATACCTACATGTAAAGACAAAAAACACGTAGGACATATGAATCCCTGACAACTCGTTCCCAATAAACTGTTAGATACCTATATGTAAAGACATAAAAACACGTAGGACATTTGAATCCCTGACAAGTCGTCCCTAATGAACTGTTAGATACCTATATTTAAAGACATAAAAACACGTAGGACATATGAATCCTTGACAACTCGTCCCTAATAAACAGTTTAATACCTATATGTAAAACATAAAAAACACGTAGGACATATAAATCCATGACAACTCGTCCCTAATAAACTGTTAGATACCTGTATGTAAAGACATAAAAACACGTAAGACATATGAATCCCTGACAACTCGTCCCTAATAAACTGTTAGATACCTGTATGTAAAGACATAAAAACACGTAGGACATATGAATCCCTGACAACTCGTCCCTTATAAACAGTTTAATACCTCTATGTAAAGACATAAAAACACGTAGGACATATGAATCCCTGACAACTCGTCCCTAATAAACTGTTAGATACCTATATGTAAAGACATAAAAACACGTAGGACATATGAATCCCTGACAACTCGTCCCTAATTAACAGCTTAATACCTATATGTAAAGACATAAAAACACGTAGGACATATGAATCCCTGACAACTCGTCCCTAATAAACTGTTAGATACCTATATGTAAAGACATAAAAACACGTAGGACATATGAATCGCTGACAACTCGTCCCTAATAAACAGTTTAATACCTATATGTAAAGACATAAAAACACGTAGGACATATGAATCCCTGACAACTCGTCCCTAATAAACAGTTTAATACCTGTATGTAAAGACATAAAACACGCAGGACATATGAATCCCTGACAATTCGTCCCTAATAAACAGTTAGATACCTATATGTAAAGACAAAAAACACCCAGGACATATGAATCCCTGACAACTCGTCCCTAATAAACAGTTAAATACCTATATGTAAAGAAATAAAACACGCAGGGCATATGAATCCCTGACAACTCGTCCCAAATAAACTGTTAGATACCTATATGTAAAGACATAAAACACGCAGGACATATGAATCCCTGACAACTCGTCCCTAATAAACTCTTAGATACCTATATGTCAAGACATAAAACACGCAGGACATATGAATCCCTGACAACTCGTCCCTAATAAACTGTTAGATACCTATATGTAAAGACATAAAACACGCAGGACATATGACTCCCTGACAACTCGTCCCTAATAAACTGTTAGATACCTATATGTAAAGACATAAAAACACCCAGGACATATGAATCCCTGCCAACTCGTCCCTAATAACCTGTTAGATACCTATATGTAAAGACATAAAAACACGTAGGACATATGAATCCCTGACAACTCGTCCCTAATAAACAGTTTAATACCTATATGTAAAGATATAAAACACGCAGGACATATGAATCCCTGACAATTCGTCCCTAATAAACAGTTTAATACCTATATGTAAAGACAAAAAACACGTAGGACATATGAATCCCTGACAACTCGTCCCTAATAAACAGTTTAATACCTATATGTAAAGATATAAAAACACGTAGGACATATGAATCCCTGACAACTCGTCCCTAATAAACTGTTAGATACCTATATGTAAAGACATAAAAACAGGTAGGACATATGAATCCCTGACAACTCGTCCCTAATAAACAGTTTAATACCTATATGTAAAGACATAAAAACACGTAGGACATATGAATCCCTGACAACTCGTCCCTAATAAACTGTTAGATACCTATATGTAAAGACATAAAAACACGTAGGACATATGAATCCCTGACAACTCGTCCCTAATAAACAGTTTAATACCTATATGTAAAGACATCAAAACACGTAGGACATATGAATCCCTGACAACTCGTCCCTAATAAACAGTTTAATACCTATATGTAAAGACATAAAACACGCAGGACATATGAATCCTTGACAATTCGTCCCTAATAAACAGTTAGATACCTATATGTAAAGACAAAAAACACCCAGGACATATTAATCCCTGACAACTCGTCCCTAATAAACAGTTAGATACCTATATGTAAAGACATAAAACACGCAGGACATATGAATCCCTGCCAACTCGTCCCTAATAAACTGTTAGATACCTATATGTAAAGACAAAAAACACGCAGGACATATGAATCCCTAACAACTCTTCTCTAATAAACTGTTAGATACCTATATGTAAAGACATAAAACACGCAGGACATATGAATCCCTGACAACTCGTTCCTAATAAACTGTTAGATACCTATATGTAAAGACATAAAACACGCAGGACATATGACTCCCTGACAACTCGTCCCTAATAAACAGTTAGATACCTATATGTAAAGACAAAAAACACGCAGGACATATGAATCCCTAACAACTCTTCTCTAATAAACTGTCAGATACCTATATGTAAAGACATAAAAACACCCAGGACATATGAATCCCTGTCAACTCGTCCCTAATAAACTGTTAGATACCTATATGTAAAGACATAAAAACACCCAGGACATATGAATCCCTGTCAACTCGTCCCTAATAAACTGTTAGATACCTATATGTAAAGACATAAAAACACCCAGGACATATGAATCCCTGCCAACTCGTCCCTAATAAACAGTTAGATACCTATATGTAAAGACAAAAAACACCCAGGACATATGAATCCCTGACAACTCGTTCCTAATAAACAGTTAGATACCTATATGTGAAGACATAAAACACGCAGGACATATGAATCCCTGACAACTCGTCCCTAATAAACTGTTAGATACCTATATGTAAAGACATAAAACACGCAGGACATATGAATCCCTGACAACTCGTCCCTGATAAACTGTTAGATACCTATATGTAAAGACATAAAACACGCAGGACATATGAATCCCTGCCAACTCGTCCCTGATTAACTGTTAGATACCTATATGTAAAGACATAAAAACACCCAGAACATATGAATCCCTGCCATCTTGTCCCTAATAAACTGTTAGTTATCTATATGTAAAAACATAAAAACACTCAGGACATATGAATCCCTGCCAACTCGTCCCTAATAAACTGTTAGATACCTATATGTAAAGACATAAAACACGTAGGACATATGAATCCCTGACAACTCGTCCCTAATAAACTGTTAGATACCTATATGTAAAGACATAAAACACGCAGGACATATGAATCTCTGACAACTCGTCCCTAATAAACTGTTAGATACCTATATGTAAAGACATAAAACACGCAGGACATATGAATCCCTGACAACTCGTCCCTAATAAACTGTTAGATACCTATATGTAAAGACATAAAAAACACCCAGGACATATGAATCCCTGCCAACTCGTCCCTTATAAACTGTTAGATACCTATATGTAAAGACATAAAACACGCAGGACATATGAATCCCTGCCAACTCGTCCCTAATAAACAGTTAGATACCTATATGTAAAGACAAAAAACACCCAGGACATATGAATCCCTGACAACTCGTCCCTAATAAACAGTTAGATACCTATATGTAAAGACATAAAACACGCCGGACATATGAATCCCTGACAACTCGTCCCTAATTAACTGTTAGATACCTATATGTAAAGACATAAAAACACGCAGGACATATAAATCCCTGACAACTCGTCCCTATACTTAAAGTAATTTACCATGATTAACAGTTCCCCAAACTTGGTTTACTAATAATTACATTAGATGTATGTTTCACTATAAAACGTAATTCTGATTGGATAACTGCACATCACGTGTTATTCCTTAAGCAATTGCATTACCCAATAAAACTTTTCATTCATGATAACACGACGTCCCACAGTAAAGTACACAGGTGAATTAAATAAAAAAAAGGATAAAATTCGTGTTTCCATGATCCTAGCTAAAAAATGTAATTATAAGTATTGAATACTTTTGTAACTTCATAGGGTTGTAAAAGCGTTGACCGTGCGTACATTTTTAAAATGAAGCGCTTCCTCGCTTCATACAAAATGTACTTCGGTCAACGCTTTTACACCCATATGAAGTTACAAAAAGAAACATTCAATTCTTAAATGAACACTATATGCAATCCTTGTTTTTTTCAAGTTTTCGAAATCTGTTGGGTTTAATCGCACTGAGTGATTACTGTTATAAATTTAGATTTGAATAAAAACATGTAAAAATTATCAGCCTCTCCCAACTGTTATATAGTAAATGTATGATAAACAATGCATTGAAAGCATTGAATAAATCAACAAATAAGGTCAAACCAATCTAATGAAGATAGTGTAATATATCCACTTGTAGCCTACGGAAGATGTCAAGTTTAAATTGTATAATATTTACACCCTTCATCTTCCTGTGATGATGTGTCATTTAACTTATGAGTTTGTCACGTAGTACTAATATTGTATATACATATTTTCAAGGTCGAAAAAAATGTACAACAATAACAAAAGATGTTGCAGTCTGATTTAACACAAACATTTCCTAAGTGTAGTCTCTTTATTATGAGATTGGTCATTTTTATTTCGTAAACAATTTCTTGTATTCGTTTATAATGCGAAGTCATAGTGTTTTTTTTCCTGATAAGATATTTCGGATAGCTGGTGGCTGATGTTTTCTGTTGGACGTTTTAATATTCAATACAGTTAGAAAAATAAATCGCTGTTATTACAAAATCATGAAAATTTTTAGCACATACCATGTTGTTGATGCGTCCGTCCTATGTAAGAAGACTGTAGGTCAGTGGGTGTAACAATTTGATGTCTGTTACAATTTTTCTTGATTTTTTTTGTTTTTTATATAGTATATGGGTTTCTCATTGTTAAAAGCCTTGCGTTTGTATACAATGACTTACATCTATTTCATCCGACATTTGAAAGATAGTTTTGAGATTGACAATCATACCACATCACTCACTTTGATACCAATCATGTTATTTTTAAAGTGAAATCAGAATCTTTAACTTAACGTAAAGCCTACAGGATAACAAGCAGTCATTGCCTTGATATACAAACCAAATCAGTGTAGCTCCTGGTGAAGTATGATTATTAATGAAATAAGGGGGCACTCGTGTTTCTAAGATAAAACCACTCTAGTTTATAAATATTCCTTATACTGCTGCGCCCAAATTTGTATTAGATATTGTTGGATATGTGTAACGTAGCAAATCAACAGTGAAAGTTGTGCGTGAAATTATTATTATTAGAATATAAAGATTTTCTGATTACGGATAATACGCATTTTTATATCTTTTTTTACTTTTTTATGAGGTAAATCGTCAAGAGAATATGTTCACGCATGAAGGGGTAATATGATGTCCATTTCATAAGCTGGTCTAATGAAAGTTGTTTGAAAATGTGAAACATTGAAATAAGGTGTTTTAAAAAAAACACCACTAGACTTATATTTATAGGTTAAAATTTGGATATAGTTTACTATTGAAATTGTATCTACAATTTTATTAGTAAGGTCATAATGAAGACTATCTACACAGATGAACGGGACATATAATAGCCGATTCACTTTACATAAATCATTATGCTTCTCATTTTTTGTTTAAACTGGACTATTTATGGGAAAGCGTTTACGGTTAAACCACAAAGGGGTTGATGTCCTCATTTTCTGAACTTGAACGTTATTATATGACACGGACAGATACAAAAACTATCACAATTGACGTATTAAACAAATTTATGAAAACATTTTTCTGCTATCTTTGAAACTTTAATTAAAACAAAAGTGGCACCCACCTCTAAACATTCATAATTTTGTATATATCATGTTTTGAAAAAAAAATGAAAATGCGTGACACAATTTTCATTTAGTATGATTCAAATGATTTTCATTGCAACTTATTATAAATCTTTAAACAATAAACAATTTGATATTTAAAAATGAAGATTTGTAGATTCTACAACATTTTAGAAGTAGGTTGAAATGACAGTAAGCTTCAAACGTAACTTTCAGGGATTTCGTCATGTTATATTTGATTGACATAAGTGTTATGAACTTTTATCAGCAAATTGTAATCTATTTTTCTAAATTTTAACAAATTATTAAATATTTCCCTCTAAACAGGATGTTTTTCTCGTCATTTATGAATTTTCACAAATTGTTATATCCATCCCCAATGAAATTTAGGTTAAGTGTTTTTCTTGGAAGTTTTATTATAGACACAACTTATGATACTAAAATACTAATATCTGATAACGTGTTAGGATAACATAATAAGATATTTATAACATGCATTTTAATTTCAAAATTATGATCCTTTGAGTATAATTCCATTGTTTTTCATTACCGCAATCACTTACTTTTAATGAATTTTTTGAAACAATAACCAATTGAGACATAACAATAAACAATTCTAAATTCTGTCACGTTTTAGAAATACGTTGAAATGGTAGTAAGCTTTATGATAACCTTGCACGGATGCTGTCATGTTATTTGATGAAAGTAATCGTTATGAACCTGTGATGAGTAAATTGTAATATATTTGTCTAAATGTTAACAAACATTAAGACATTATATCACTACATACATTTCAACTTCCTCATAACAGGATATATTTTTCTCATCAATTTTAATTTTTGATAAATTGCTTCATCCGTCCCCAATGAAAAATAGGTTAAGTGTAGTTCTTGGAAGTTTTATTATGACCACAACTTATGAATGCTCATGAACGTATAAGGACAAGTTGCGAGTATCTGATATCGTGTTACCTTAGCCGTATTTTGCACAACTTTTTGGAATTTTGGATTCTCAATGCTTTTCAACTTTGTACTTGTTTGGCTTTATAAATATTTTGATATGAGCGTTACTGATGAGTCTTATGTAGACGAAACGCACGTCTGGCGTAATACATTATAATCCTGGTACCTTTGATAACTAGTTAATGACTAACATATGTGTAAAAGAGGGACGAAAGATACCAAAGGGACAGTCAAACTCATAAATCTAAAACAAACTGACAACGCCATGGCTAAAAATGAAAAAGACAAACAGACAAACAATAGTACATATGACACAACATAGAAAACTAAAGAATTAAGAATAAACAACACACGAACCCCATCAAAAACTAGGGGTGATCTCTGGTGCTCCGGAAGGGTAAGCAGATCCTGCTCCACATGTGGCACCCGTCGTGTTGCTTATGTAATAACAAATCCGGTAAATAGTCTAATTATAACATGCGTTTCAATTACTAAGTTATGATCATTGCTATGAAGACACATAGTCACGGATTGCTTATTATTTGTCCTTATTATGAAATCGAAAAACAAAACAAAACAACATCCTGACAGATAATTGATGGATTGGAGATACAAATACTTAAAGAATGTATCTTAAAGTAATAAATATAGATGACTGTGGATTGTTGTAGAATGATTTTGATAATAAGATTCTTATCTCAGTGTGTCCATCTTGTATCTGACCGACATTTTAATTAAGACAAAATTAAAATAGTCGTATCGGTGTTTTCTTACTGAGTTGATGCTCTTCTTGCTTAAGAATATTTATCTTGTATCCGAAGCTTGAAATTCCTTCATCGTATCTACTTTAAAATGCAACACAACGAGATATTTTGAAGTTTTCTACAATTATGTTATATTAAGATATTTGCCTTTGTATGTTATATTGTGATGCTAAACTTCAGAAACGTATATGTATATGCATCATTTGTTCATCTTGTTTAATGTATTGGAATCGCCTTTTCCTTGCATCATGTGGCAAATTGCATTGTTGTAAATTATGATGAAGGACATTTTGACAGTGATCACGAAGATGACATACTTAGAATAAATGTCGTTATAATTTTATTTATTTTTTCCTCTTTTTTCTTAGTTTTCATTGGGTCAGATGGTGTTTAGTTACTTACTTAAATGTTATGTTACAGATATCAATTTTGCAATATTACCAAGAACACATTGTTTAATATGGCCATCAAGCAACTTTAAATTCTTACCTGTCCTCCAATTATCCAATTATGTACCTTATTTTAGAATTGACATCGCCGTTGTGTTATATATTTTATAAGTACTAAACAATGCCAAAGTCCAACAAGTTACAACTTCCATTTATCATTTAAATACATTGTAAATTGGGATTGAAAAAAAGTAAAATAATAAAAAAAAAATATACCGAATTCAACGGAAAATTCAGATCGGAAGTGCCATATCAAATGAAAAAAATCAAAGGCTCAGACACATCAAACGAATGAAAAGCAATTGTCATATTCCTGACTTGGTAAAATGTTATTGATTTGAATGGATATGCCGGAAGTTAGTTTTTTGAAATTTTACCATTTGATGAAATGTTGACATTAGAAGGAGGTTAAAGTCCAATAAACAAGTCAGGGGATTAACAGGTTATCTCTGAGTGAAATATGTAAAGAATTGTCACAAAGGGTCATTCTAGCTATATTCTTATAAAATCATTAAATTTGTAAATTACTTATATTGAATTTTCGCATAAAGGGACAAATATGGCAACATCTGTTCTTCAAGAAAAATGCTCATTTGAACACTTGATATCATTATTTCCTTGATTTAGGATTTCTGCTCTCAAGGAAGCTATTAATAGTTCAAGTGGTGATTTGAAAGTATTTTTATCTGTCGCCCCTCCCTTGATTCGAGATTTTAAAAACCTTCAAGATAGCAATTTTTGAAAATGTTATCTTTTAGAATGGATTAAGACTATAAGTATAAGCTCTTTACCTAAATTATTTATTTCTATATGATAAAATTCTGACATGACAAATCACATTCTCGCATAGCGGTTGTTAAAATGCAAACGTTTATACAAATTATGATCTCTTTACTGACAAAATTCAATGATTATACAATTTGTTTACCAAATAAATATCCTATTTAAATATACCAGACATTCTAATAACTTTGCATGACCACCATTTACTTTAAATTGCAACTTACGTTTTGTACTTTTCAACGTTGATGTATAGCTAATAATGCACGATTTATTTTCATTAGTTTGAGTGTGTTATCAAACAGTTACATTAACCTGAGGAATACCCAGGTTTGGTGTTTTGTTCGATTTACTTCCCTTGCATATTTAACCGCCCTAATGCTGTAAAAACATTATATTTTCACACATCACACTTTATTCCATCAATATTCACTCCGGTACGTTTTTGACAAGTCAGTTGCTTGTATTGCATTCTGGAAAGAGTTGCTCCACGGTTTTCGTTTAACGAATGTATTTTGAAAGGGTAAGCAGATCCTGATCCACAAGTGCACCAGTCATATAGTATTAGTACAAACCCTGTGATACATCTAATTCGGTAGGTCACTTTCGAAGAACAGAGTACTTGAATGCAGCTACGACCATTGGAACAATACCGTCGTTATCTTTGAAATAGATATTTCGTACTGGTCAACTAAATCATGATGGCGTCCTTAACGGATTCGAAGGGTCGACTTGAATTTCTCCATCTGGAACTTTTGTCCAATAGCTTTCTTGTAAGCATCAATCCTAATCTGAAACTTAAGCCCAAAATATGAAAAAAAATGGTAAAAAAATAGAGAGTAGCCCGAATCAGGGCTTCTAGAGAAAAATAATGAGTGGTGTCACGGGGTATGACTATAAATATCTTGTAGAGGAGAAACAGGCGCTTCTTTTGCGTAAGATATCGAAGGGCGCTATGTTCAAAAACTAGAGCCCAAAATTTGAAAAAAATGGTAAAAAAATAGGGGCGTCGGCCTATTCCGGGGCTTCTAGAGAAAAATAATGAGGGGTGTCACGGGGTATGACTATATAGGTCTTGTAGAGAAGAAACAAGCGCTTCTTTAGCGCAAGGTATCAGAGGGCGCTATGTTCAAAAATCTGAAACTAGAGCTCAAAGTTTGGAAAAAAAAAGGTATAAAAAAGGGGAGTCGGCCTATTCCGGGGCTTCTAGAGAAAAAAAATGAGGGGTGTCACGGGGTATGACTATATAGGTCTTGTAGAAGAAAAACAGGCGCTTGTTTTGCGCAAGGTATCGAAGGGCGCTTTGTTCAAAAATCTGAAACTAGAGCCGAAAATTTGAAAAAAATTGTAAAAAAATAGAGAGTAGCCCAGGGCTTCTCGAGAAAAACAATGAGGGGTGTCACGGGGTATGACTATAAAGATCTTGTAGAGAAGAAACAGGCGCTTTTTTAGCGTAAGATGTGAAAGGGCGCTATGTTCAAAAACTAAAGCCCAAAATTTGAAAAAGATCTGAAAAAAATAGGGGGGTCGCCCTATTCCTGGACTTCTAGAGAAAAATGATGAAGGGTGTCAAAGGGTATGACTATATAGGTGTTGTAGAGCAGAAACAGGCGCTTGTTTTGCGCAAGGTATTAAAGGGCGCTATGTTCAAAAATCTGAAACTAGAGCCCAAAATTTAAAAAAAATGGTAAAAAAGTATGGGGTAACCCTATTCCAGGGCTTCTAGAGAAAAATTATGAGGGGTGTCACGGGGTATGACTATATAGGTCTTGTGAAGGAGAAACAGACGCTTGTTTTGCGCAAGGTATGAAAGGGCGCTATATTAAAAAATCTGAAACAAGAGCTAAAAATTTGAAAACAATTGGTACAAAACAGGGGTCGGCCTATTCCGGGACTTCTAGAGAAAAATAATCAGGGTGTCACAGGGTATGACTATTCAGGTCTTGTAGAAGAGAAACCGGCGCTTCTTTTTGCGCAAGATATCGAAGGGCGCTATGTTCAAATATCTGAACCTAGAGTCCAAAATTTGAAAAAAAAATGGTAACAAACAGGGGGTTGGCCTATTCCAGGGCTTCTAGAGAAAAATATAGATGGGTGTCACGGGATATGACTATAAAGGCCTTGTAGAAGAGAAACAAGCCCTTCTTTTGCGCAAGGTATCGAAGCCGCTATGTTCAAGAATCTGAAACTAGAGCCCAAAATTTGAAAAAGTTGTAAAAATAGGGGGGTCGGCCTAATTCAGGGCTCCTAGAGAAAAATAGTCAGGGGTGTCACGGGGTATGACTATATAGGTCTTGTAGAGCAGAAACAGGCGCTTCTTTTGCGCAAAGTATCGAAGCCGCTATGTTCAAGAATCTGAAACTAGAGCCCAAAATTTGAAAAAGTTGTAAAAATAGGGGGGTCGGCCTAATTCAGGGCTCCTAGAGAAAAATAGTCAGGGGTGTCACGGAGTATGACTATATAAGTCTTTTAGAGGAGAAACAGGCACTTCTTTTGCGCAAGATATAGAAGGACGCTTTATTCAAAAATCTTAAGCTAGAGCTCCAAATTTGAAAAACGTTTTAAAAATAGGGGGGTTGGCCTATTCCAGGGCTCATAGAGAAAAATAATGAGGGGTGTCGTGGGTTATGACTATATAGGTCTTGTAGAGGAGAAACAGGCGCTTCTTTTGCGCAATGTATCACAGGGCGATATGGTCAAAAATCTTAAGCTAGAGCTAAAAATTTGAAAAAAAGGTAAAAAACAGGGGAGTTGGCCTATTCCAGGGCTTCTTGAGAAAAAAAAAATGAGGGCTGTCACGGGGTATGACTATATAGGTCTTGTAGAAGAAAAACAGGCGCTTGTTTTGCGCAAGGTATCGAAGGACGCTATGTTCAAAAAATCCTTATTCCAGGGCTCTTAGAGAAAAATAATGAGGAGTGTCACGAAGTATGACTATATAGGTCTTGTAGGGGAGAGACAGACGCTTCTTTTGCGCAAGGTATCAAAGGGCGCTATGTTAAAAAATCTGAAACTAGAGCTCCAAATTTGAAAAAAAATGGTAAAAAACAGGGAGGTCGGCCTGTTCTAGGGCTTCTAGAGAAACATATAGAGGGGTGTCACGGAGTATGACTATATAAGTCTTGTAGAGGAGAATTTAGCGCTTTTTTACAATTTTTTTCAAATTTTGGGCTCTAGTTTCAGATTTTTTAATATAGCGCCCTTCGATACCTTGTGAAAAAGAAGCGCCTCTTTCTCTCCTACAAGACCTATATTGTCATACCCCGTGACACCCCTTATTATTTTTCTCTAGAAGCCCCGGAATAGGCAAACCCCCCTGGTTTTTTTTCCATTTTTTTCACATTTTGAGCTTTAGTTTCAGATTTTTGAACATAGCGCCCTTTTATACCTTGCGCAAAATAAGCGCGTGTCTTTCTTCTACAAGACCTTTATAGTCATACTTCGTGAGACCCCTCATTTTTTTCTCTAGAAGCCCCGGAATAGGCTGTTTTTAACCATTTTTTTTCAAATTTTTAGCTCTAGTTTCAGATTTTTGAACCTGTTTCTCCTCTACAAGTCCTATATACCCCTTGTCACCCCTCATTATGTATCTCTGGAAGCCCCGAAATAGGACTCCCCCCCTACTTTTTTACCATTTTTTTCAAATTTTGGGCTCTAGTTTCAGATTTTTGAACATATCGCCCTTGGATACCTTTTGCAAAAGAAGCGCCTGTTTCTCTTTTACAAGACCTATATTGTCATACCACGTGAGACCTCTCATTATTTTTCTCTAGAATCCCCGGAATAGGCCGACCGCCCTGTTTTTAACCTTTTTTTCAAATTTTGAGCTCTAGTTTCAGATTTTTGAACATAGCGCCCTTTGATACCTTGCGCAAAAGATGCGCCTGTTTCTCTTCTACAAGACATATATAGTCATACCCCATGACACCCCTCATTATTTTCCTCTAGAAGCCCTGGAATAGGGCTACCCCCTACCTTTTTACCATTTTTTCAAATTTTTGGCTGTAGTTTCAGATTTTTGAACATAGCGCCCTTCCATACCTAACGCAAAAGAAGCGCCTGTTTCTTTTCTACAAGACCTATATAGTCATACCCCGTGACACCCCTCATTATTTTTCTCTAGAAGGCCCGAAATATTCCGACCTTCCTGTTTTTTACCATTTGTTTTCAAATTTTGAGCTCTAGTTTCAGATTTATGAACATAGCGCCCTTTGATACTTTGCGTAAAAGAAGCGCCTGTTTCTCTTCTACAAGACTTATATAGTAATACCCCGTGACACCCTCATTATTTTTCTCTAGAAGCCCTGGAATAGAGCGACCCCCTTACTTTTACCAATTTTTTCAAATTTTGGGCTCTAGTTTCAGATTTTTGAACATAGCGCCCTTCGATACCTTGCGCAAAAGAAGCGCCTGTTTCTTTTCTTCAAGACCTATATAGTCATACCCCGTGAAACCCTTTACTATTTTCTCTAGAAGCCCCGCAATAGGCCGACCCCCCTGTTTTTTACCATTTTTTTCAAATTTTGAGCTCTAGTTTCATATTTTAGAACATAGCGCCCTTCGATACCTTGTGCAAAAGAAGCGCCTGTTTCTCTTCTACAAGACCTATATAGTCATACCCCGTGACACCTCTCATAATTTTTCTCTAGAAGCCCTGGAATAGGGCTACCCCCTACTTTTTTACCATTTTTCAAATTTTGGGCTTTAGGTTCAGATTTTTGAACATAGCGCCCTTCGATACCTTGCGCAAAAGTAGCGCCTGTTTCTCTTCTACAAGACCTATATAGTCCTATACCGTGACACCCCTCATTTATTTTCTCTAGAAGCCCCGGAACAGGCCGACCCCCTACTTTTTTACCATTTTTCTCAAATTTTAGGCTCTAGTTTCAGATTTTAGAACACAGCGGCCTTCGATACCTTGTGCAAAAGAAGCGCCGGTTTCTCTTCTACAAGACCTATATAGTCATACCCCGTGACACCTCTAATTTATTTTCTCTAGAAGCCCCGGAATGGGCCGACCCCCCTGTTTTTTACCATTTTTTTTTCAACTTTTGAGTTCTACTTTCAGATTTTGAACAAAGCGCCCTTTGATACCTTGCGCAAAAAGAAGCGCCTGTTTCTTTTCTACTAGACCTATATAGTCATACCCCGTGACACCCTTCATTATTTTTCTCTAGAAGCCCCGGAATAGGCCGACCTCCTGTTTTTTACCATTTTGTTTTCAAATTTTGAGCTCTAGTTTCAGATTTTTGAACATAGCGCTCTTTGATACTTTTCCCAAAAGAAGCGACTGTTTCTCACCTACAAAACCTATATAGTCATACACCGTGACACCCCCCTATCATTATTTTTCTCTAAAAGCCCTGGAATAGGCCGACCCCCCTGTTTTTTACCATTTTGTTTCAAATTTTGAGCTCTAGTTTCAGATTTTTGAATATAGCGTCCTTTGATACCTTGCGCAAAAGAAGCGTCTGTTTCTTCTCTACTAGACCTATATCGTCATACACCCTGACACCCATCATTATTTTTTTCTAGAAGCCCTGGAAAAGGACGACCCCCCTGTTTTTTACCATTTTTTTTTAAATTTTGTTCTCCAGTTTCAGATTTTTGAACATAGCGCCCTTTGATACCTTACACAAAAAAGCGCCTGTTTCTCTTCTACAATAGTCATACCCCGTGCCACCATTCATTATTTTTCTCTAGAAGCCCTGGAATATGGTTCCCCCCTACTTTTTTACAATTTTTTTCAAATTTTGGGCTCTAGATTCAGATTTTTGAACATAGCAACCTTCGATACCTTGCGGAAAAGAAGCGCCTGTTTTTCTTCTACAAGACCTATATAGTCATACCCCGTGACACCTCTCATGTTTTTTCTCTAAAAGACCTGGAATAGGCCGACCCCCCTGTTTTTTACCATTTTCTTTCAAATTTTGAGCTCTCGTTTCAGATTTTTGAACATAGCGCCGTTTGATACCTTGCGCAAAAGAAGCGACTGTTTCTCCTCTACAAGACCTATATATATATATATATATATATATAGTCATACCCTGTGACACCCATCTATATTTTTCTCTAGAAGCCCTGGAATAGGCCGACCCCCCTGTTTCTTACCATTTTTTTTCAAATTTTGAGCTCTAGTTTCAGATTTTCGAACATAGCACCCTTTGATACCTTGCGCAAAAAAAGCGCCTGTTTCTTCTCTACAAGACCTAAACAGTCATACCCCGTGACACCCCATATTATTTTTCTCTAGAAGACCTGGAATAGGGCTACCTCCCTACTTTTTTACCATTTTTTCAAATTTTGGGCTCTAGTTTCAGATTTTTGAACATAGCGCCCTTTGATACCTTGCACAAAAGAAGCACCTGTTCTTTTCTACAAGACCTATATAGTCATACCCCATGACACCCATCATTATTTTTCTCTAGAAGCCCCGGAATAGGCCACCCCCCCCTGTTTTTTACCATTTTTTTTCAAATTTTGAGCTCTAGTTTCAGATTTTTGAACATAGCGCACTTTGATACCTTGCGCAAAAGAAGCGCCTGTTTCTCCTCTAAAACACCTATATAGTCATACCCCGTGACACCCTTCATTATTTTTCTCTAGAAGCCCTGGAATAGGCCGACCCCCTTTTCTTCAAATGTGTATGTTAGTTTAATTAAACAAAGACATCACAGGTGCTATATTTTACAGGGTAGTACTTCTTTTACATACGTTCTAAATTGAAGTGGGTGTATTGGTGACCCTACACCTACAAATAATCCGTTGAAAGATGCATATTTTCTGTGGTCCTGAACATTAGCCTTAAAAGAGATGTGACTTGTTTAATCAATAAATGGTATAAAAACCATTTCAAAATTGAGTTGAAATTGCAATATTTGGACTGATTTTCTGCCTTTTTGAATATTTTTTTATTTAACGGCCGTTGCTGTCTTATTCATTTTTTGGGTTTCTCGATATATCGCCTTATTGTTCGCTGGCTTATTGTTTCCTAGCTATTGTTCGCTAGCTTCTGCTTGGTTAACTATACATCAAGTTTTCTGTCACAAACAAATGGTTTTAGCCGCTACAGGTAAAAAATATCCTACGGATTTACGCCATAACCCTCTAGGATATTAAAAATTTTCTTCAAGAATTTGTTCTTCAAAAGGATTGTAAAATCCTTAGGAATATGTCTTATCCTTTAGGACAATAATATCCCTCAGGACAAAAAAATCTAAATCCTATATGATGGTTTTTCTCCTATAGCATTTCTAGGTGTAAAAAGATTATAAAGGAATAAAGTTATTTAATTGATTGACTTATTGTTGATTGCTTTACGCCGCATCAGCACAAAAAGACTATATCGAGGCAAACGTCTTTTTAAGCAGACATAACAGATTCCTATCAGGGAACATTCATCCTAGATGATTAAAGAACATCTTGTGGGATTAAAATAATCAATTGGGATTAAAGTGTTTCCTATAATAAAAAACTTAACAGATTTTTTTTCTTCTAGAAAACTTTCATATTGGAGATAACTTATTCGATGTAAACTTATGTTCTATAGGACAAAAAGTAATCCGACTAGAGAAAATGTATCATATAGAATAACAATTCCATTTCAATGGTGAGTGATGGGGAAAGTTTTCATTGCATATTTATGAACACATTTGCCATGAGGTGACTATATAAATATAAACTTGCAGAACTGTCTTCGGCGCGGTCTCACGTTTAAGTGAAGTTTCCGCATGATATTATGAGTTCAACCTTGCATTGAATCTAACGTAATTATGAATGTTACATTTCATTTGAAAATGAAGGTTAATTTCATAGTGACGCCAGATTGCTGTTAGCCAATCAAAACAACGCATTATATTGCAACAAACATGTAATGCAATTATTATTAATTACAAAATCGTCATGTTCTTGTGTGTTGATTGATTGTAGACATAGAGCAAGCTTACTTCGAATATTTTCGTAAAGGAGTAGGGGCGATAAGGCCCTTATTTGGCCCAAAAATTACTGCATATTTAAAAGTTATCATACATATTTTAAAATTACTGAAAAGTATCTCAGGTAGAAGGTTTTCAGAAAAACAAAATAATTTTGGACATTAAACAAGTTACCATGGCAACAAATCATGCCTTAATTTGCATATTTTGTAAAATTTTGGGATTTTCCTTGTTTTTCATCAAATTTTTAAGTATATTTTCGATTGGAAAAGTATGTGCGCACCCAAGAAACAACTTTATATTTGGTGAGATTTTGTCAATAGTAATGATAAAGCTTCAGTTAAATTATTTTGTTGTTTCTTGGCTGCGCACGATGTTTCCATAACAGAAATAATGATAGAAAACTGCATAAATTCTGAATTTTCATCGTTTTTGTGAAAACAGTATATATTATGACGTAATTGTGACGTCATCACATAAGAATCTTAATGTTTTTCATTTATATTTCTTGACCCTATGCATTTCTAGAGATTATGTTCCAATTTGAAAAAGTTATCAAACATTTTATTTTCTTGGGCCAAAACCAGACCTTAATGCCCCTACTCCTTTCTTTTATGTACATTACTTGTGTATTCATAAATCACACCGTTGTATTTTTTTTTTTTTGTATTTTTTTTTTTGTATTTGTTTCTAAGAATAAACGAATAGAGAGAAAACCGGTCCAACATCTTCACTGTACGTAGTAAGTCGATAACAAAAGACAAACATTACTCTTTATATAATTGTGATAAAGAAAAGTTACTTCTTTGTTAGCTTCAATAATAACACTGATACAAGTTTATTTTCAAACATGATAATATTAAAAAAAAGTATCCATTTTATTATTTAAATTGCAGATTATATTCCTTACTATTCATCGAAAATAGGAAGAAGAAAAAATCAGTATATGTGTTTGAATATTTGAATTTGAAATGCAATACAATGTTGTACAGTTATACAGTTTGGGCGTTTTCCTATATATGATATATACAACCTCCAAAAAATAATAAATACCATTGGTGCGTTAGGAATTTTTTCTCATTCCAATATTATAATATTTTAAAATCAGTCTTAGCTGATTTTCCGTTAGGCAGCACAATTTAGATTGTAAGAGCAAATACTTGTCGACTCGGGGTCAGAAGAATGTGTCATGTGGGGATTAATATATCTCCAGCACATCTTTAATTCGGAAAACAACCGACTAGCAAGGAGCCTGTAATTCGGTGGTTACCGTTGATTCCTGTCTGTTATATTTGTTTTATCATAAATGACACATTTCCGACTGCTTTTGACAGTTAGTTCTCTCTCCTGTTCGGTGAGGGTTTGGCGCCGTAAACATGTCCAGCCCCGCCACATTATGTACTGTAGTTAGTTCTCTCTCCTGTTCGGTGAGGGTTTGGCGCCGTAAACATGTTCAGCCCCGCCACATTATGTACTGTAGTTAGTTCTCTCTCCTGTTCGGTGAGGGTTTGGCGCCGTAAACATGTCCAGCCCCGCCACATTCTGTATTGTAGTTAGTTCTCTCTCACGTTCGGTGAGGGTTTGGCGCCGTAAACATGTCCAGCCCCGCCACATTATGTACTGTAGTTAGTTCTCTCTCCTGTTCGGTGAGGGTTTGGCGCCGTAAACATGTCCAGCCCCGCCACATTCTGTACTGTAGTTAGTTCTCTCTCCTGTTCGGTGAGGGTTTGGTGCCGTAAACATGTCCAGCCCCGCCACATTCTGTACTGTAGTTAGTTCTCTCTCCTGTTCGGTGAGGGTTTGGCGCCGTAAACATGTCCAGCACTGCCACATTCTGTACTGTAGTTAGTTCTCTCTCCTGTTCGGTGAGGGTTTGGCGCCCGTAAACATGTCCAGCCCCACCACATTCTGTACTGTAGTTAGTTCTCTCTCCTGTTCGGTGAGGGTTTGGCGCCGTAAACATGTCCAGCCCACCACATTCTGTACTGTAGTTAGTTCTCTCTCCTGTTCGGTGAGGGTTTGGCGCCGTAAACATGTTCAGCCCCGCCACATTCTGTACTGTAGTTAGTTCTCTCTCCTGTTCGGTGAGGGTTTGGCGCCCGTAAACATGTCCAGCCCCGCCACATTCTGTACTGTAGTTAGTTCTCTCTCCTGTTCGGTGAGGGTTTGGCGCCGTTAACATGTCCAGCCCCGCCACATTCTGTACTGTAGTTAGTTCTCTCTCCTGTTCGGTGAGGGTTTGGCGCCGTAAACATGTCCAGCCCCACCACATGCTGTACTGTAGTTAGTTCTCTCTCCTGTTCAGTGAGGGTTTGGTGCCCGTAAACATGTCCAGCCCCGCCACATTCTGTACTGTAGTTAGTTCTCTCTCCTGTTCGGTGAGGGTTTGGCGCCGTAAACATGTCCAGCCCCGCCTAATTCTGTACTGTAGTTAGTTCTCTCTCCTGTTCGGTGTGGGTTTGGCGCCGTAAACATGTCATGCCCCACCACATTCTGTACTGTAGTTAGTTCTCTCTCCTGTTCGGTGAGGGTTTGGCGCCCGTAAACATGTCCAGCACTGCCACATTCTGTACTGTAGTTAGTTCTCTCTCCTGTTCGGTGAGGGTTTGGCGCCCGTAAACATGTCCAGCCCCACCACATTCTGTACTGTAGTTAGTTCTCTCTCCTGTTCGGTGAGAGTTTGGCGCCCGTAAACATGTCCATCCCCACCACATTCTGTACTGTAGTTAGTTCTCTCTCCTGTTCGGTGAGGGTTTGGCGCCGTAAACATGTCCAGCCCCACTACATTCTGTACTGTAGTTAGTTCTCTCTCCTGTTCGGTTAGGGTTTGGCGCCCGTAAACATGTCCAGCCCAACCACATTCTGTACTGTAGTTAGTTCTCTCTCCTGTTCGGTGAGGGTTTGGCGCCGTAAACATGTCCAGCCCAACCACATTCTGTACTGTAGTTAGTTCTATCTCCTGTTCGGTGAGGGTTTGGCGCCCGTAAACATGTCCAGCCCACCACATTCTGTACTGTAGTTAGTTCTCTCTCCTGTTCGGTGAGGGTTTGGCGCCGTAAACATGTCCAGCCCACCACATTCTGTACTGTAGTTAGTTCTCTCTCCTGTTCGGTGAGGGTTTGGCGCCCGTAAACATGTCCAGCCCAACCACATTCTGTACTGTAGTTAGTTCTCTCTCCTGTTCGGTGAGGGTTTGGCGCCGTAAACATGTCCAGCCCACCACATTCTGTACTGTAGTTAGTTCTCTCTCCTGTTCGGTGAGGGTTTGGCGCCCGTAAACATGTCCAGCCCCGCCACATTCTGTACTGTAGTTAGTTCTCTCTCCTGTTCAGTGAGGGTTTGGCGCCGTAAACATGTCCAGCTCCGCCACATTCTGTACTGTAGTTAGTTCTCTCTCCTGTTCGGTGAGGGTTTGGCGCCCGTAAACATGTCCAGCCCTACCACATTCTGTACTGTAGTTAGTTCTCTCTCCTGTTCGGTGTGGGTTTCGCGCCGTAAACATGTCCAGCCCCGCCACATTCTGTACTGTAGTTAGTTCTCTATCCTGTTCGGTGAGGGTTTGGCGCCGTAAACATGTCCAGCCCCGCCACATTCTGTACTGTAGTTAGTTCTCTCTCCTGTTCGGTGTGGGTTTGGCGCCGTAAACATGTCCAGCCCCGCCACATTCTGTACTGTAGTTAGTTCTCTCTCCTGTTCGGTGAGGGTTTGGCGCCGTAAACATGTCCAGCCCCGCCACATTCTGTACTGTAGTTAGTTCTCTATCCTGTTCGGTGAGGGTTTGGCGCCGTAAACATGTCCAGCCCCGCCACATTCTGTACTGTAGTTAGTTCTCTATCCTGTTCGGTGAGGGTTTGGCGCCGTAAACATGTCCAGCCCCGCCACATTCTGTACTGTAGTTAGTTCTCTATCCTGTTCGGTGAGGGTTTGGCGCCGTAAACATGTCCAGCCCCGCCACATTCTGTACTGTAGTTAGTTCTCTATCCTGTTCGGTGAGGGTTTGGCGCCGTAAACATGTCCAGCCCCGCCACATTCTGTACTGTAGTTAGTTCTCTATCCTGTTCGGTGAGGGTTTGGCGCCGTAAACATGTCCAGCCCCGCCACATTCTGTACTGTAGTTAGTTCTCTCTCCTGTTCGGTGTGGGTTTGGCGCCGTAAACATGTCCAGCCCCGCCACATTCTGTACTGTAGTTAGTTCTCTATCCTGTTCGGTGAGGGTTTGGCGCCGTAAACATGTTCAGCCCCGCCACATTCTGTACTGTAGTTAGTTCTCTCTCCTGTTCGGTGAGGGTTTGGCGCCCGTAAACATATCCAGCCCCGCCACATTCTGTACTGTAGTTAGTTCTCTCTCCTGTTCGGTGAGGGTTTGGCGCCATAAACATGTCCAGCCCCGCCACATTCTGTACTGTAGTTAGTTCTCTCTCCTGTTCGGTGTGGGTTTGGCGCCCGTAAACATGTCCAGCCCAACCACATTCTGTACTGTAGTTAGTTCTCTCTCCTGTTCGGTGAGGGTTTGGCGCCCGTAAACATGTCCAGCCCCGCCACATTCTGTACTGTAGTTAGTTCTCTCTCCTGTTCGGTGAGGGTTTGGCGCCGTAAACATGTCCAGCCCCACCACATGCTGTACTGTAGTTAGTTCTCTCTCCTGTTCGGTGAGGGTTTGGCGCCGTAAACATGTCCAGCCCTCCCACATTCTGTACTGTAGTTAGTTCTCTCTCCTGTTCGGTGAGGGTTTGGCGCCCGTAAACATGTCCAGCCCAACCACATTCTGTACTGTAGTTAGTTCTCTCTCCTGTTCGGTGAGGGTTTGGCGCCGTAAACATGTCCAGCCCCGCCACATTCTGTACTGTAGTTAGTTCTCTCTCCTGTTCGGTGTGGGTTTGGCGCCGTAAACATGTCCAGCCGCGCCACATTCTGTACTGTAGTTAGTTCTCTATCCTGTTCGGTGAGGGTTTGGCGCCGTAAACATGTCCAGCCCCGCCATATTCTGTACTGTAGTTAGTTCTCTCTCCTGTTCGGTGTGGGTTTGGCGCCGTAAACATGTCCAGCCCCGCCACATTCTGTACTGTAGTTAGTTCTCTATCCTGTTCGGTGAGGGTTTGGCGCCGTAAACATGTCCAGCCCCGCCACATTCTGTACTGTAGTTAGTTCTCTATCCTGTTCGGTGAGGGTTTGGCGCCGTAAACATGTCCAGCCCCGCCACATTCTGTACTGTAGTTAGTTCTCTATCCTGTTCGGTGAGGGTTTGGCGCCGTAAACATGTCCAGCCCCGCCACATTCTGTACTGTAGTTAGTTCTCTATCCTGTTCGGTGAGGGTTTGGCGCCGTAAACATGTCCAGCCCCGCCACATTCTGTACTGTAGTTAGTTCTCTATCCTGTTCGGTGAGGTTTTGGCGCCGTAAACATGTCCAGCCCCGCCACATTCTGTACTGTAGTTAGTTCTCTATCCTGTTCGGTGAGGGTTTGGCGCCGTAAACATGTCCAGCCCCGCCACATTCTGTACTGTAGTTAGTTCTCTCTCCTGTTCGGTGTGGGTTTGGCGCCGTAAACATGTCCAGCCCCGCCACATTCTGTACTGTAGTTAGTTCTCTATCCTGTTCGGTGAGGGTTTGGCGCCGTAAACATGTTCAGCCCCGCCACATTCTGTACTGTAGTTAGTTCTCTCTCCTGTTCGGTGAGGGTTTGGCGCCCGTAAACATATCCAGCCCCGCCACATTCTGTACTGTAGTTAGTTCTCTCTCCTGTTCGGTGAGGGTTTGGCGCCGTAAACATGTCCAGCCCCGCCACATTCTGTACTGTAGTTAGTTCTCTCTCCTGTTCGGTGTGGGTTTGGCGCCCGTAAACATGTCCAGCCCAACCACATTCTGTACTGTAGTTAGTTCTCTCTCCTGTTCGGTGAGGGTTTGGCGCCCGTAAACATGTCCAGCCCCACCACATTCTGTACTGTAGTTAGTTCTCTCTCCTGTTCGGTGAGGGTTTGGCGCCCGTAAACATGTCCAGCCCCGCCACATTCTGTACTGTAGTTAGTTCTCTCTCCTGTTCGGTGAGGGTTTGGCGCCGTAAACATGTCCAGCCCCACCACATGCTGTACTGTAGTTAGTTCTCTCTCCTGTTCGGTGAGGGTTTGGCGCCGTAAACATGTCCAGCCCTCCCACATTCTGTACTGTAGTTAGTTCTCTCTCCTGTTCGGTGAGGGTTTGGCGCCCGTAAACATGTCCAGCCCAACCACATTCTGTACTGTAGTTAGTTCTCTCTCCTGTTCGGTGAGGGTTTGGCGCCGTAAACATGTCCAGCCCCGCCACATTCTGTACTGTAGTTAGTTCTCTCTCCTGTTCGGTGAGGGTTTGGCGCCGTAAACATGTCCAGCCCAACCACATTCTGTACTGTAGTTAGTTCTCTCTCCTGTTCGGTGAGGGTTTGGCGCCGTAAACATGTCCAGCACTGCCACATTCTGTACTGTAGTTAGTTCTCTCTCCTGTTCGGTGAGGGTTTGGCGCCCGTAAACATGTCCAGCCCCGCCACATTCTGTACTGTAGTTAGTTCTCTCTCCTGTTCGGTGAGGGTTTGGCGCCCGTAAACATGTCCAGCAACGCCACATTCTGTACTGTAGTTAGTTCTCTCTCCTGTTCGGTGAGGGTTTGGCGCCGTAAACATGTCCAGCCCAACCACATTCTGTACTGTAGTTAGTTCTCTCTCCTGTTCGGTGAGGGTTTGGCGCCCGTAAACATGTCCAGCCCCACCACATTCTGTACTGTAGTTAGTTCTCTCTCCTGTTCGGTGAGGGTTTGGCGCCGTAAACATGTCCAGCCCCGCCACATTCTGTACTGTAGTTAGTTCTCTCTCCTGTTCGGTGAGGGTTTGGCGCCGTAAACATGTCCAGCCCCACTACATTCTGTATGTGACTGTTCCAAGTCAGAAACTTGCAATTTAGTGATATCTGTTATTTGATGTCTATCGTATTTTTGGTTTGTTCGTTTATTGGTTTATCATAAATCCGACTGTTTTTTTCCCGCTTGAATTTTTTTACATGTTTTTTATATCTTTTATAACTTACCATACGGTATGGGTTTTGCTCATTGTTAAAGGTCGTTAGGTGACTTACGATTTCTTACATCTGATTGGTAATTATTTAATCAGCAATCATGTAATTACAGCCTCTACATTTGAACTTTGGTGGATAGTTGTCTCATTGGCAATCATACACTATCTCCTTATTTTTATATATCACATCTCGAAATTCTTACATATATGGTTAAGTCTTTATACAGAGGGTTTATTATCATAGTAATCACTTTAATATGTTCTAGTCGTAGGTTAGCGTATAATATTTCCCTCTGAAAACCCAATCAACTGCATATAACATAAGAAGGAGTGATAAGTTGATTTACTGCAATAATTATAACAGTTTACTGATTATAAACTAACATGTAGACAGGTACATGTATGCAGAATCACTGTACTAATATTGTATTACCGTTTGGACCGACCAAGTATAAATTCAGATCATTAACCGAAATGAAAAATCAATTGTAAATGTATGTATTTAACATTACTAAGAGAATAAATGACTTTAATGTTCTAACACGTACATGCTAATGTAAAAAGTTTTATTGTAATGTTAATACACTAATTAACTTGTGGTAATGGGTACTGGAATCTGTCATCACAATTTTCGACTCCTGAAATCAAAATAAGACCACATTATCCGGCGACCTCAGATTAACAAATCAAATCAAATATTTTATTGTCATATAAACTTTACAGTTTGTGACCAACATATATTAACACAATAAACACAATAAACATACATATTAAACATACACAATAACAACTGCATCAAATTTTTTTTTTAACAACAAACAAGTTGTTAAGAGTCCCCTGCCCTCAATTCTAATGACTTTTTCAAGAAGGATCCTAACTTATTTGTTTGTAAAGGCGATGATGGATTTAGTAAATATTGAATTTTTTCTTCTTCATTTAAATTATTAAAGTTATTATTTTCAGTACATATGTGATGAAAAAAGTCATTTCTTAGAGTTTTATTATACTCACAATAGAGTAAAAAATGTTTCTCATCCTCTAGTATTTTACATTTATGGCAAAGTCGTTCCTCTCTTGGGATTTTAAAATATCTCCAATTTTCAATCAAAAGGGAGTGATCACTTATTCTAAATTTAGTGATTAATCTCCTTATCTGAAAATTGAAAATTAGATGTATTAAGATAAGATTCTAGTTTGTAATCTTTTTTAATTTTTTTATAAAGAAAAAATTTACTTTTATCATCAATGTTTTGAAATTTATTTTGAATTAAATTTTCATATCTATTTTTCATTTTTAACTTTATATCGTTTTTTATTTTATTTACATCCTTTGTGTCCTTAAAAGTAGAAAGAATATTAAGGTCAACATTAGTCTCTTTAACAATATTTTTTTGCATATGTATACCATGAGTAAGTTCCTGTCAAATCTAGAGACTGTGCTAGAGAAAAAGCTTCCTTTATCAATGGATTAATATTATTATTATATAGTCTAGCTAAATATAAAAGGGTTTGTGTTTTAATAAAACATTCGATAGGCAATCTCCCTAATTCAGCTCTTGCTCCTAAATTGGATGCATTTTTTCTTATTCCAAGAGTAGATTTACAAAATTTTAGATGCATATTTTCAATGGGGGTTTTGTCTATAAAATCAAGTTGATTAATTTCTTTTCCTGAAGATAAGGCTATGTTATTGGCTCGATGAAAAGAAATATATGTATCCAAATATGCTACTTCTGAATTATAGGTCATAATTGGTTTTACTAAAGAATCAAAAAGATTATTTGCTACTTTTATAGGTAGATTATTCAATGATTTAGTATAGGATTTTATTGCAAAAAATATTTTTTTTGCCTTTTTTGTCAACTCTAAAGTACTTTGTGATAAATTTCCATTACATTTTATCAACATTCCCAAAAATGAATATTCTGTTACACTCTCTATGGCTTTATTCTCATAGTAAATATGTGATGTTTCACTATTATGTTTTGACTGACTAAAAATCATGGATTTAGTTTTGTTTGTATTCAAAGAGAGTTCCCATTTGTTACAATATAATTTAACATTATTTAAACTGTTTTGAAGACCCTCTTTTGATTCTGACAGGATTAAAAGATCATCTGCAAAAAGGAGGCATCCCACCTAACTATTTATAAGCTTAAGGGGACTTGAATCATTTCCCTCAAAATTATTAACAATACATATGTAGAGGAAGCCTTTTTCTATTGGTTCTAATTGGGTCATCTTGCATGCAAAATAATGCAAGCTGTAAATAATACAAAAACAAACAGATGCAAACACTAGATCAGCAAAAAAATCTCTTTTTCGTTTTTGGTTTGTTGAACGTAATATTTTATAATTTGTTAATTATGATTCCCTAGAATATTCGGTTCAATTAAAACAAAGACTTTACCAGCGTATGTAATACCACCAGAGATTATTATTCATTAGAATGATCTACAATATACATGCTGAAGACACATGCTAATAAACATTTTTAGTTTCTGGACGATTTTAAGCTTATCTTAGAGATATCTACCTGTAGAGGTATTTTGGTTATGTGTGTCGTTGGGTTGCTGTATAAATTGACATATACTTTACATATACTTTTACTTAATAATATTTGTGTCGCTTGGTTACTCTATATATGTTGACGTATACTCCACATCAACTTTGATTGTATGTTTTTTTTTGTGTCGTAGGGTTGCTGTTTACACGTTGACGTATACTTCACATCTACTTTGATTGTATGTTTTTTGTGTCGTAGGGTTGCTGTTTACACGTTGACGTATACTTCACATCTGCTTTGATTGTATGTTTTTTGTGTCGTGGGGTTGCTGTTTACACGTTGACGTATACTTCACATCTGCTTTGATTGTATGTTTTTTGTGTCGTGGGGTTGCTGTTTACACGTTGACGTATACTTCACATCTGCTTTGATTGTATGTTTTTTGTGTCGTGGGGTTGCTGTTTACACGTTGACGTATACTTCACATCTATTTTTACTATATGTCATGTGTGTCGTTTTGTTACTGTACACACACTGACGTATAAATGTACATTCCACATCTACGTTTAATATATATTAGTTGTTACGTTTGGTTACTGTATTCGCCTTAGGATATACGCCCAATATGCTTTTACTATCTGTTTTGTGTGTTGTTGGGTTGCTAACAAAGGCTAGAGGTTTCTGAATTGGGACAGGCGCAAAAATGCGGCGGGGTTGTATTGAACTATTTAAATGCTCAACTTCCAGTTGAAAATATATATACATACTCAACCTTACCATACTATTTGACCTACTGTGAGTTGGTCAGTTTTTACTGTTACTCCTAAAATACGGATGCTGGGTAAACCATCAAGTAAAATGGTCATTATCAGAGCCGTGTGTCTTGTTTTAAAATGAATTTTCTTCTTTTGAGAAATATTTATTTTGTCATCCTATTTTTCACCGCTTAGAACTGTCCGTGCCTGTGGTTTTATTTTATACATTAACTTTTATGTATCAGCATGATTTCATTTTGTTTCGTTTCGTTTCGCTTTCATGTCGTTTTGCAGTTTACAGGTACCCCTCTTTTCGCCCCTTTTCTATTTTTGATATTTAATCAAATATTGAAAAATCAACTTTCAAAAAGTGAAATAATCAAAATTGCACGTTCAATTTAGTATTTTTAAAGCTTGATCAAATTTCTAAACTATCAAATATAAAAACGATATTTAGAAATTTGATATTTTAATTATTTCGTTAAAATTTCAAAATTTCAAAACTTTTACACAATTTGGAATTTTGATATTTTAAAACTTTGATCAAAATTCCAAAAATTTAAAATTTCAAAACTTTTTAAAACTTTGAATTGATATTCAATAGCTCTATATTAAAGCAGCGTCTATAATCCCTAGCCATAAAGAACGAAATGACAAAAAAATGGGCAAGAAAGTGGGTACCCCTAATACACTTAATTTGCCATTTTTCCACTTTTCGGGCGAAATGTTTTAGTCCATAAGAATTGTTTTGTCAGAATTCGGATACTATCATACTTTATAATAAGTAAATAGCTTTTTAAACGTCTTAAGTTATATTTATTGACCAAGCAAGTCGGTATATTGGATTTAATTTGCACAGCTTGGGTGACCCTGATTAACCCGAACGACGTAGGACTTCGGGTTAAAGGGTCACACGAGCGTGCAGATTAAATCGAATATGCCGATTTGATTGGACAATAACTGTTTTAACACATGAAGCCATCAATTTACGTGAACGTTTTAGCAATATGTAAACGATGATCCGCAATCCACGGCTCCTAAATAAAGTCTTTTGTAGAGTAAAGAAAGGGGGAAATGAGCCTTTATGTAGTAAGAGGTTGGTAAGTTTTAAATTTTTATTTTTTTTATGTTTAGGCATTTTCCTCAATTTTTACATTATCTGCGATTTAACTGTTAATTGTTTCTATTAAATTTATTCGATTTTTTTTCTTGCAATCAGTGACGATTAATACTTTGACATATTCTACTTTCAAATCGGTGTTATGTAGTAAAGATTAATTGCTTTTCTTTCCTTAATGATATGCTTAAAGATCTTTTAGAGTACATACAATCTATCTCTTTCATCTTGTAACAGTATTAAGTACAGCTTTTTATAAGAACCAGGCAGAGTGCCATATACATGTGATATATGGGGGGTTCCAGATTTTATCTATAATTGGACTAATAGAAGCAATAAATGAATAAAGCTCAAAAAATAATTTTGAGTGTGAAAATATGAGTGGTTGCCATGGTAACGGACACACTATTTTTGGGTTGTTGAGCATTGTAAAATCATTCAAAAATCAGCTAAATCACCACATTTTAGAGCCTGATTATGAATACAATCATGCATTTTTCATTAATGTTCATATGTAACATTTATACAACTTGGTTTAAGCTTCATTTTAGTGAAGATTGCATGTCAACCAAGTTTGTATATTTTTTGAAAAATTTTGCGAAAAAATGCATATTTTCAACATTTCTGAAATTGGGATTTTTTTCGAAATTATCAAATTTTCTCAGGTGTTTTTAAAAAAAGTGCAAATGTGTACAGAATAGTTAGCACTGTAGTAATGAAGTTTGGATACTACTTTACCAAATTAAATAGAAAAATGCGTGGGATTTTTTTTAGTTTTATAACCATAGCAACTGATTTTTTCCTTGGAAACAGAGTTTTTATTTGCAGAATATTGCAGTTTTAGAGCTTAAATGTCCTGAATTATTTTATAACCAATAAAAAAATACATAAAAGCCAACGCAAACTTTAAATTACTATTTCAAGTGTTGTTGACTTCAATTGTTACCACGGAAACACATATTATCTATAGCAACATCCACTTAAAAACTGCAAAAATAGAAATTTATGTAAACAAATACATAAATAGAGGGTGTTTATTTTCAAATTGGAATATGGCTTCATTCTTTGCTTCACTCACAGTCTTGTCTGGGTTTTCTTCCTTCAGATTGGGGAAGGGGTTGGGGGGTATGTTGATTTTTTAAAATGTTGCATACAAGTAGATACTTAAAAAGATAATTGCATTTGGTCGGACTTTGTTCCGAGTTCATCATCTGATTATCAATTTTTGGAAGTTAGCAGATGATGAACTTCATGGGTTTACAATAACTGGGCCAACCTGGGTTATGGCAAGGCAAGATAGATATGGCCCTAACAATTGTAAGAAAATTCTTAATTTCTTATGGCACACACCCGTCTAAGATGTTATTCCAGCATAAATCACAAAATTGACCTGTAACATAATATCAACAAACCAATAATAGAATCATTTGGTCAAAGCATTTCTAAACTGAAACTTAAGTGTGATGGACGGACGGATAGACGGACAGGCAAATTGAACACATTTTAAGTTGGTGGTGACTTAAAAAAAATAATAATTGTTGATCGCTAATATCAGAAGTCCAGTATAATGGAATCCTCTTTAAATATACATGTAGCTATTAACATATCAGTAATAACTCCTTTGTTGTACTACTATCCCGTAATTAAAATTCAGGATCTCCGAGATAGACAAATAGAATACATCTGCTAAGTTGGAATTGTGCTAATCCCGGTAAAATAATTATGCTATTACCGGCAAGATTATCAAATCAAAATTATCAAGCAAAATAATTGTATCAATTATGAATTATTTCTTACTATGCGTCGTTCTACATACATCTCATAAGTTCAAGATTCCGATAACATTATATCTTGTTTTGTGTGTGTGTGTCAAAAGGAAGGTTGGGATTGATTTTTGGAGTGTTGGTCACAACAGTTTAGGAATTAGGGGCCAAAAAGGGACCAAATAAGCATTTTCTTGGTTTTCGCACTATAACTTTAGTTTAAGTAAATAGAAATCTATGAAATTTTTACAAAAATTGAATCCTTGGGGTTCTTTGATAATTATGCTGAATCTAAACATGTACTTAGATTTTTCATTATATGCCCAGTTTTCAAGTTTGTCCAAATTGTGGTCCAAAATTTAACTTTGTTTGATATCAACAAAAATTGAATCCTTGTGGTTCTTTGATATGCTGAATCTAAACATGTAATTAGATTTTTGATTATAGGCCCAGTTTTCAAGTTGGTCCAAATTGGGGTTCAAAATTAAACTATGTTTGCATGATTTCAACAAAATTGTATATTTGGGGTTCTTTGATATATGCTTAATCTAACCATGTATTTAGATTTTTGATGTTTGGGACCGGTTATCAGATTGGTCCACATTGAGGTCTAAAGGGTCCAAAATTGAACTTTATTTGATTTCATAAAAAATCGAATTCTTGGGGTTCTTTGATATTCTGAATCTAACCATGTATTTTGATTTTGGATATTGGACCATAATAGGTAATGTCCAATTTAAAATTTAAAGCTTTTAAGTTTAAGTTCTGAGACCACATTCATTATGTGTCAGAAACCTTTGTTGTGTCAACTATTTAATCACAATTCAAATTCAGAGCTGTATCAAGCTTGAATGTTGTGTCCATACTTGCCCCAATGTTCAGGGTTCGAACTCTGCGGTCGTATAAAGCTGCTCCCTGCGGAGCATCTTGTTTTAGGTTCAAATTTCAAAAAAAAATATTTTGCTATTCTCAACGTTTTTTTAACCTTTACATGAATTACGCCCCTATTTTCTGTATCTGTCTCTGTAACCTTTATAAAAGACTGCATTAATCCCGAGATTTGGAATGAAACCACTAAGCCGAGAATATTTGCATAAATACAAGATTAATAACAGTAATAATTTGAAGACAAATTCCACACATGGTCTTATTTAATTAAATGCAACACTAGAAACAGCGCAGTTCATACCAATGTTATTTTTCTTTGTAATTATCAATGTTTTCTAGTCCCAACAAGTTGTAATCATTCATGAATACAAGACTTTATTGTCCCATGTGTAAAAAAAGAATAAATTTCCGATGTCACACGCGTTGTGCACACATTTGATCGATTCAAGGTACAATGGCAAAAACTAAAATAAACACTTTTATGGCCGCGCCGCAATTTGGGAGGGGGGAGGGGGCGTTGTAGTAGGTTTAATCCATGTCCGTCAGTACATTAGTCGTCACAAAGTTGGTTTCTATTTTGCAATTATAGTTTGCCTCAATCAAATCTTATGAAACATGTATGCACAATGCTTATTACCACAAAACAGAGATCAAGTTTGAATGTTGTTGGTGTCACTGTTAACTGTATATTTTGCCTTAAATGGCCTGGTTAACTATAAAGAAATTTCTTAAAGTGACCATTTGATCTTAAGATGTGGTATAATTGTTAATAAGACAACTCTCTACAAGATACCAATGATCATAAGATAGTATCCAGAAGTAAATTTTGTAAAAATAAAATTCTATTTTTTTCCGTATTTTACTTATAAATGGACTTATTTTTTTTGCGGGGAAACATTACATTTACTCTGTGGTTAAAGTTTTTAGAATTTTAATAACTTTCTTAAACTATCCTGGGCATGCTGGGTTTGTACCAAACTCGGACAGAAGCTTATTTATGATCATAAGATAGTATCAAGAAGTAAATTTTGTAAAAAGATAACTCCATTTTTTCCGTATTTTACTTTTAAATGGACTTAGATTTTCTTCCAGTTAACATGACATACAGTCTGCAGTAAAAGTTTTTAAAACATTTATTAGATTCATAAACTATCCTGGATTTTTACCAAACTTGGACAGAAGCTTCTTACAATCAAAAGACAGTATCAAGAGGAATATTTTTACCGATTTTTTTCCTCATTTTTGTTGAGCCTGCGATTTACAGCAAAAGTAGGCGAGACACTGGGTTCCGCAGAACCCTTACAAATTTATTCTTAAGGCATTCAAATGAATAAAACTTGAGGTTTCCCAAAATCTGACAAAAATCCCAAAACATGACAACTACAATGTACCTTAACTTAGCTCTGAAGCTAAAACCAAGTTATATCGATGTTATATAAGAAATTTCTGAGAGAAAAAAAATGATTCTATTTATAATCAGGCTCGCCGACCAAACGTTATCTTTTCAAAAATCTTCATGTATGATATCTTTAAAAAAAATGAACCTACCCCCCTTTTGACCTTCTAACCCCAATATTACATTATATATTTCATTTATTGACCAATCTGAAGGGAAAAAAACAGACAAGACTGTAAGTGAAGCGAAGCAAATAAACATCCTCTATTTATGTATTTTTTTACAAAAATTTCTATTTATGCAGTTTCAGAGTGGATGTTGCTATGGTTAATATGTGTTTCTGTGGTAACAATTGAGGTCAACAACACCTGATGATAGTAATTTAAAGTTTTTATGTATTTTCTTATCGGTTATGAAAAAATCCAAGACATTTAAGCTCTTAAACTGCAATATTCTGCAAATAAAACTCCGTTTCCAAGGAAAAAATCGGTTGCTATGGTGATAAAACTGAAGAAAATCCCATGCATTTTTCTATTCAATTTGGTAAAGTAGTATCCAAACTTCATAACTACAGTGCTAACTATTCTCTACACATTTGCACTTTTTTGAAAAACACCAGAGAAAATTTGTTAATTTCGAAAAAATCCCAATTTCAGAAATGTTGAAAATATGCATTTTTTCGCAAAAATTTTCAAAAAAATTACAAATTTGGTTGACATGCAATCTTCACTAAAATGAAGCTTAAACCAAGTTCTATCAATGTTAGATTTGAACATTAATGAAAAATGCATGATTCTATTCATAAGCAGGCTCTGAATTGTGGTGATTTAGCTGTTTTTTTGAAAGATTTTACCAAGCTTAACGACCAAAAAATGGAGTGTCCGTTACCATGGCAACCACTCATATTTTCCCACTTAAATTTTTTTTTTGAGCAATATTCATTTACTGCTTCTACTAGGCCAATTATAGATAAAATCTGAAACCATCATGTATCGCACTCTGCCTGGTTCTTACAAAGAGCTGTACTTAAAACATTTGACTTTTCTACTATTCCACATTACAAACTAAAAGACAAATTGAAAGAGTTGGTATTGCTTTGCTTCGTAAAAAAGAATGGCCAACGCAGATACAAGTATCTTGTCTTAGGGAGGGATAAATTCTACTTTGTAAAGGATCACTCTGATTCGAACAAAAAATTCTCTGAAACTGATATTGTCAATCGATTGACAACATATTTGTTACGTTCGGAGGACGTACTTTTCAACAGACTGTCGGCATTACAATGGGAACAAACTGTGCCCCTCTACTTGCCGACTTGTTTCTTTATTATTATGAGGCTGACTTCATGCAGGAACTTCTTAGGAAGAAAGATAAGAAGTTAGCAATATCCTTTAACTCTACTTTTCGCTATATAGATGATGTTCTTTCACTAAATAATTCAAAATTTTGTGACTATGAGGAACGCGTCTATCCAATCGAGCTAGAGATAAAGGATACTACAGATACAGTTAAGTCGGCCTCATATCTTGACTTACATCTAGAGATTGACAATGAGGGTCGGTTGAAAACAAAACTTTACGACAAAAGAGATGATTTCAGCTTTCCAATTGTGAACTTTCCATTTCTAAGTAGCAACATTCCAGCAGCACCCGCATACGGGGTATATATCTCCCAATTGATACGATATTCCCGTGCTTGCATTTCCTATCATGATTTTCTTGATTTCCAAATGGTGAAGTTGAAAGCATCCCTTCGTAAATTTAAGTGACGCCATCACGAGTTGGTTGACCGTTATGGAATAACCGTTTCACAAATGATATCGGATATGTTCCTTACGTCGTAACTACAATCCCCTTCCCTTTCATGAATGTGACCTACCGAATTAGACTATTTACCAGATTTATTATCACATAAGCAACACGACGGGTGCCGCATGTGTAGCAGGATCTGCTTACCCTTCCGGAGCTCCTGAGATAACATCTAGTTTTTTGGTGGGGTTCGTGTTGTTTATTCTTTATTTTTCTATGTTGTTTCGTGTGTGCTGTTGTTTGTTTGTCTTTTTCATTTTTAGCCATGGCGTTGTCAGTTTGTTTTAGATTGATGAGTTTGACTGTCCCTTTGGTATCTTTCGTCCCTCTTTTAGAGAAACGAGGAAGATTTTAGTACATACATTTAAAATGTTGAATAAACAGAAATAGCGATTTGCTATCCAATCTTTAACCCCCGACCCCGACCCCAAATTTAAATTCGATACCCAAATAGTCCCTTTATAGGAATAAATATGCCAAAAAATCGTAATGAAATTCATTGTCAAAAACTTATTCAAATCAGATTTCATAATGCATTTATTTGAATATGTTTAAGAACATGCTTTTTTTTTTTGGCAGAAACTACAAAAAATCGTTATTATCTGTTCTGACTTTGAAACACTGATTTAAGATTTACACTGTGTACACAGAATAAAATATTTCATGTCCCCGTTTAGAAATAAGAAGGGAAGGAGAAACCTTTTTTCCATCAGCGACCTCGTTTGCCAAGAAGTCTAAGTAGTTCTTCTACAGTAATCACTAGACAGTCAACTCTGAGGGTTTGAGGGCAAACTCCACCCGTGCTGGGGTTTTCGACTTCAATATTAATTGATTAGGACAGTCAGTTTTCCCATCAAATGTATGTAGTTTTCTCCAGGCACTCCGGCTCCTAGCAATAAAAACTGGGCTCCACGAAATAGCCGAAAATTGGTGCTTAAAAGTGCCGTCATAACACCAACAATCAATCCATCATTTGTTTCTTATTCTGATATTATTCGTATTTACGCCTATTTATCACACATTGCAATTTTCTTACTTCTATAAACAACTTTAAAATGTAGAATTTCGGTTTTAAATCATTTCCAGATGTAATACCGACTATTTAACATTCTATTCAACTTTAGAACTCATTTTTGCGATTTCTAGACTACTATTCTTTACTCAAAAATTAAAAATTCAATATTTGAACTCATCGCAACATAGAATAACGAAAACAAACTTTTTTCTTTCAACCTCTTAATTCACATTTGCGATTTTGTGCACTTTTCTGTTTACATCAAAACTCATATTAGTGACATTTTGAAAATTGTTAACGACATACAAAGTGAAGTGCGGGAATTAAATGTACTTCGGTCAACGCTTTTACACCCCAATGAATTTACCAAAAGAAGCATTCATTTTCTTTTAAGTGACAGCGTAAAGTTACATATTTCTGTGACAGCGTAAAGTTACATATTTCTGTAAATAAACTCATCATAGAATAGGACTAAATTTTGTATATACGCCAGACGCGCGTTTTGTCTACAAAAGACTCATCAGTGACGCTCGAATCCAAAAAGGTTAAAAATGCCATATAAAGTATGAAATTGAAGAGCATTGAGGACTAAAATTACTAAAAGTTTTGCCAAATACAGCTCAGGTTATCTATGCCTGAGGTAGAAAAGCCTAAGTATTTCAAACATTTAAAATTTTGTAAACAGGTAATTTATTAATATAACCATATCAAGTTACATATTTCTGTAACAGTGTAAAGTTACATATTTATGTGACAGTGTAAAGTTACATATTTCTGTGACAGTGTAAAGTTCCATGTTGCCGTGACAGCGTAAAGTTCCATATTGCCGTGACAGCGTAAAGTTACATATTTCGGTGCCGGGTAAAGTTACATATTTCTGTGACAGTGTAAAATTACATAAAATTTCTGTGACAGCGTAAAGTTACATATTTCTGTGACAGGGTAAGTTTCCTATTCTTGTATCATTGCTTTTTAATGTTTTAGAGACCCCAGAATTTACTTGCCCGTGCTGATACCAGTGGTCAAGTAACTGTGATTTTTTTTATTTGTTTAGCTGTGTCGTTATTTGAAGGTGTGAATGGGGGGTCCTGGTTAATTCCTGTATGCTTTAATGTTTTCGGTCGTTATCCTTTATCTTTGAAAATAATGGATATTCTGCAATTGGTTGATTCTGTTTTCTGGACATTGTTCTGTTCTGTTGTCAGTATATTTTTACCCAATTCTTTTAAGGAGTAGGTCCGGTAAGGTAAATTTTGGCCCCAAATTTCAGTTTCGATAAGACGTGTCACGGTACAGACCTTCTAAAATTCAAACTGACCATTATTCCGTGCGTTCATCGTGTATCGTGCGTGTTGCGTGCGTGCATCGTGCGTGTATCGTGCGTGTACCAATCGTGCGTTCATCATTCATCGTTCCGTGTATTTTCCGTGTAACGTGCGTGCATCGTGTATTCTTAATCGTGCATCGTGCGTGTATCGTGCGCTCATCAATCATTCATTCTCAACCGTGTATCGTGCGTTCATCAATCATTCATTCTTAACCGTGTATCGTGCGTTCGTCAATCGTGTATAATTGTGTATATCAGATAAAATGTCCATTTGTCAAACGTTCATCTCTAATTGTGTAACGTTCATACATTGCGGTTATTATATGATAGTCGGTTATAGAGCTCACCAAAGCTTATATTTTTTTCTCGCGGTTATAGTATATATATTTGTTCCGACTTTAAATAAAACTTACAAATATTATACATTTTAATGAACATTTTAATCTATCATTATCAGATGGCGAAAGTTTTATATTTTTATTTAATAACGGCAATGTTGCTGGTTTAGTCGCCAAAACACAAACAATATTTTATTTAAAAGAAACAAGTGTGGACACAGATGAGTGTGGATAGTATGTATGGATGTTTGACAGTGTCTTATGACAAAATGAGTTCTGTTTTTCCTATATGGTGTTATTAACTGTGTTGCAAGAGGACAACCAATCTGAGCATTATGAGTGTTATTCATTAAATGTTTTATCCCCCCACCTACGATAGTAGAGGGGCATTATGTTTTCTGGTCTGTGGGTCCGTTCGTTCGTTTGTCCCGCTTCAGGTTAAAGTTTTTGGTCAAGGTAGTTTTTAATGAAGCTGAAGTCCAATCAACTTGAAACTTAGAATACATGTTTATTATGATATGATCCTTCTAATTTAAGAGCCAAATTAGACTTTTGACCCCAATTTCACGGTCCATTAAACATAGAAAATGAAAGTGGGAGTTCCAGGTGAAAGTTTTTGGTCAAGGTAGTTTTTGATGAAGCTGAAGTCCAATCAACTTGAAACTTAGTACACTTGTTGCATATGATATGATCTTTCTAATTTCAAATTTCAAAGCCAAATTAGACTTTTGACACCAATTTCACGGTTCATTGAACCGTCAAGGTAGTTTTTGATGAAATTGAAGTCATATCATCTTGAAACTTAGTACACGTGTTCCCTAAAGTAGATTTTTGCCCTATTTCACAGTCCATGGAACATGGAAAATGATTGAGTGGGGCATCCGTGTACTTTGGACACATTCTTGTATTTTTTTATGTTCAAGACCGGCATGGAGGAGACAGTAATTACATTAGTTACCAAATGATTATGATAGAATATGTTGTACATGTTTGATTTTGGATACATTTTGTAGCTAGGAGAGCAACACATAATAGGTTCTTTTTTCACGTCTTTTTTTTCTAAATGGGAGATGATATCTAGTTTTGAGAACATGATATAAGGAACCTGTGATTCAGTGGTTGTCGTTTATGTGTTACATATTAGTTTTTTGTTTTTATTTTGTTAATAAAAATAAGGCCATTAGTTTTCTCGCTTGAATTGTTTTACATTGTCATTTCAGGTAATTTTTTAAAAGAAACTATACAAATCCTTGGTTGAACTATGCTAGATTATAATTCTTCGCTTATTTGGCCAATTCATATGCTACTAAGATATTTTCAAAGGAATTCCAAGTTAATAAGTAAGAATTTCAAGAAAATAAGTACTTATTCTTTGACAATAAATATACTTAATTTGTACCATATACGCTTCCATATTTAAGTTTTGATAAATATCATTATAAATATTTTGTCTTAGTTTCTGATGGTCACATGCATGTAATGTTATTCCATTGAGAAAATACAATGTACAAGATTGTCGGGTAAATGTGGATTGCGGATTAAAATGTTAAATGTCAAACTTGAATTAACAAATTAAACTGAGGTGAATTAACACGAATATGTATATCCTCTTCAAAAGTGTCTGAAATCTCTGTTCTGAATTTCATTTAAACTAAGCTAAATATGTTTTGTGGAAAATTGAATAAAAATAAACATTATATGAAGGCATTATTTAATTTTTAATTAAACAAATATAGGATCAGGCAAGTATATCATGTATCACCATATTCCTTAAGAAAGATTTTAAATTGAGGAACTTTTAAAACTTGAAATTGAATTTACTAGTTAAGATATAATCTTTGTTTTTTTTTATAAAACAGTTTAAAATATGGTATTATTATAACAAGTCTTTATTTGAACGGAATAAACATGGAACACTTTCACGGATTCATTTTTCTTTGTGTTCATGGTTGCCTATCAATGACACCGTTTTTAATGTACATTGTATGTCTAAAAGATTATTATCCGAAAAAATAATTCACAATAGTATGTTGTTAACTAGGTTGGTCCCCTCCGTAAAACATTCAGTATGCCTTCGGAATATACAAATATTAAGGTATTGTCAAGAATTTCAATAACGGCCGGGAAACAGACGTCTAAACACGGCTAAGAAGTCCTTAGTGCACTAAGGCCTTGACTATGCTACTAAGGACTAGAAGGAGTGCTGTTATATGTATTATTTTGATATATCATGTTAGAGAATGATATTTAATGCATAAATTTCAAATTTTACAGAAAAATATTCGTAAATAAACGAAATATTCAACATTATTTAGACACGTGCCGGTTTTTCTTTGATATGCCGAAAATCAATGAACCGATTGACACGTGCCAATTAACATAGCAACTGATTAAACAATCACGATCTTTTTATTTTAAGTAATTTAAAACAATTGTATCGAAAATATTTATGCTTCAAATATTTATAATTAAATGTGTTGTTCTTTCTTAAAATGATAAAAAGGACAAATAATTTTGCTGTTGTTTTATTTCTTTCCCAACAAAATTGTTTGCCATATGAGCACGACTTTGATGTGCGCTAACTTATAAGTAAGAGTGTGGTCAGCTTGTTAAAATGTTTATGTAAGATATACGAACTTCAAGACAAAAGGAATATATATATTTATAAGTGTTTTGTTTTTATTTTAATTCCGACAAAGATGCGTGCATATTCTGTACAAATGGTTTCAATAAAAACCGTAAATTCCGAAAACCATCATAAGAAACAACTATGTTAAGTTTCATGAAATGAATAAGCGGTTCTCAAGTTACAGCGCGACGTGTGAAAGCCCGGCGAACGGACGTACGCCGTACATTTGTATACTATAATACATCCCGTCAAAATGTTGACGCGCGTATATTTTTTACGGGTGTATAAAAAAAGCGTATTGCGCCCGTATGTCAGAAGGAAATCTGATTTGTATGTTTTTTGTCGAGTCTTCGACTTTAGTCGAAAAAGCGAGACTAAGCGATCCTACATTCCCTCGGCTTCGGCGGCGGCGGCGTCTACAAATATTCACTCTGTGCATGGTTAAAGGTTTTGAAATTTTAATAACCGTTTCTTAAACTATCTTGGATTTCTACCAAACTTGGACAGAAGCTTGTTTATGATCATAAGATAGTATCAAGAAGTTTTTAAACATTTGTTAGATTCATAAACTGTTCTGGGTTTTAACCAAACTTGGTAATAAGTTTCTTCCAATGTAAAGATAGTATCAACAGGAATATTTTATTGATTTATTTCCTAATTTTTGTCGAGCCTGCGATTAACAGAAAGAATAGGCGAGACATTGGGTTCCGCGGAACCCTTACGATTTTTTTTTAACAAATTGTCTGTTTAACATATTGTATGAGATAATTTATGAAATAATGACTGTGGTATGTTCATTACTTACTGTTGAAGGTCGTGTGGTGACCTATGGGGAAAACTTCTGTGTCATTTTATTTCTTGCGATGAGTTGTCTCATCCCCAATCATACCACATCTTTTTCTTGTTATCAAAACTTCAACACGTACTTTCAAAAACTTAAAGAACGATTGTACGATCGTGTATTACCTCGTAACCGGCATGAACATGTTTAATTGTGGACAAGTATCATTTGCGAATCTGTAAAACACGTATTCAAAATGGCGATTAACTGGAAACCACAAAGTATACCAGAATTTGTGAAAACGCTCGACGAACAAGTCAAACTGACGACGGATGACGACGAAGTAATACCATTATACGAACGCAAAATGTGTAGGCGGTCTTTTAAATACCGACATTAGATATATTGCTCTGTTGACAAATTTATTATTTACATGAAATATTTACAAAATACACTTGAGAAAATAATTCTTCGTTCTGGATTTTTTTAACAACTATTCATTTATTTTAAATATTATATAGTATCCAACCTTAATCGATCAACGTTAACAGAACAGATAGGAGGATCCCCGCGTAATCAGACCAGACAGAAGCTAGCGAACAATAGCTAGCAAACAATAAGCCAGCGAACAACAAACGACAGAACCACCATACAAGCATTTATAGTCAACACAATTAGAAAGAGTTCCCATCGTCGGGGAATATGAAGGCTTCCAAGAATGGAAAAGTGACATGTCTGACTCTGAACAGTTAGTAAACGGACTATCGACATCGACCGCTTGTTCTTGATATTTTAAAACTGCATTCATATACGTATACGTTTATGATAGTGATGAGCTTTTGTGTCTGACGAAAACTAAGTTCCTGCATGGTTATATCTTGCCATACAGTACGTTTATATTGGTTTGGTAGGTGATCACTCAAAATCGTTATTTAAAAATCCTGTTTGTGAGATGTAGATTCACTTCAATACCGAAATTTCAGTTTATAACACGGTGAAGCTTTGAAGGTACATCACTCCCATTTTGTTTGGGTGTAAACCATCGATGTTTACAGCAATATCAGAGAATAAGATGATGATGGTAGAAAGAACTATGGGCGTCATGTGGCAAATATTACATGCAGATCGGACCATGAGTTGTCAATCTGTAATAAAAGATTTCCAATACAACCATATTGAGAAGGAATGTTTACATGCTATACTCTCGTACTAAAGTATGAAGGGGTTCTTGTGTCGTTCACCTTAGACACACATCTTTAACGATATTTAAAAAAAAAGACAGAACCAATTTAATGTCATTTTCCCTATTTTTTTATATAACTATAAGTCTTTAATATGGCACGAATACCCCTATTTAGCGGACAAACAGTTTATTCTTTTTTCTGTTATTGAATACCAAGAAAGAAAATAAATCCCGTGATGACGAATTCCTTCCTTTGTTAGAGAACAATCTTATTGAAATAGAAATCTGTGATTTTACTATGTCCATATAACTAAAGTTTGATGAACCAACTGATGAAAGCAAGTTAAATATCGACCTGTATTTAATTCAAAATGGTTCTCTTTTTCTTCTTTTGGTATACAATAGTCCATCGATATCCCATGATAGCATACTGTTGTCATGCGAGGACTAGTCTCTTTACAAAACTTTCAACCCAAATTAAACAACATGTATTTTACTTTCTTATGTTCAATCTAAAAAATGCCGGTATATAATTTTAAATTGCAACTATCTATAGTTCCGTAACGTTCTATCCAGGCGAATGGTTGACAAGTGCGTATATTTTTGTTAAATCTATATTTCTTTTATGTTTCAAACTGTCCTTCACTTTTGACAACGAGACGAGTACTTACATTTTCTCAAATGTACCCTCGGAAAAAAATGTGTAAACAGATTTTTATTTTATCAAATCTTTTTTTTTATTAATTATTTAGATTTTTATAAATAATGTTCTTTACACCAGAAATGTTATTTATAAACAAGCGTATGAGTTTTAGTAAAATTGACCAGTATATATCACTATCAGACACGCAAGACAGAGATGTATATTATACACCCGACAGGAAATCGCTTGAATACCTGGACGTGTCACCTCACAATACCTTTGGGAGTAATACCTTTAGCCATGCAGGTGATCAGACAAGGGAAGGTCCGAATTTATTAAAATAAGTTTATTACATAAAAGAATTATGAACAAATTAGATTTTCGAAAACAATTTTCACGGAACACTTATTTTTGTTCATTTATGACTTTGAACTATAACTTTTTAACCAATTCCCATATAAACAGTTAAAAACGACATGCAGACCTTGGTTACTTACAAAAAAAACCATTTTCCGTATCAAATTAGTAAGTCGGATAATACAACCGTACGATTGACAAGATATCCACTCGCAATTACGACTACATTAGGTTACTGCTTTGGTCTTTTATGGTTCAAAGACATATCGTGGCTAAAAACGGAAAAGATGGTCAAAGATGGTCAAATTGGCGGCACACAGAGTATTGATACTCTAATTTCAAAATCGATTATGATCTCTTGTCTAGCAGAATAGATTTAATATCAATGAATTTGAGCATTTTTATACAGAATGGACATAATATCAATTTTTGATTTTTTTTGCGGAGTTTCCCTTTAAGCAAATGGTTAAATCTCGAGGAAAAAATGCATCTTTTCCCGATATTTCACAGTTTGACGTCGCGCAAAATATAATTTACGGCAGCAATTTCAAATGTGTCAAAAAGAACGAATGCTTCAATTATTAAGTAAGAAAATTTCTGTCAAAAATCATTATATAGGAAACTTGTATTAAGGTCATATAATATGTGATAAGACTGATAATAAAATACTTTTTCAATGTCATGCAATAAGGTTTAAATGCAAAAAGTTTTTAGAAGAAAGAGTTTAATGTCTGCTTTTTAGATTAATTCTGCGAATTGTTTTTGTCTGTAAAAACATCAAACAGAGAGATAAAGAAATAAAATGGAGGATTGAAATGGAGAATGTGTCAAAGAGACAACAATCCGACCAAAGAGCAGAAAATGGTGCGTCTAAACACGACTAAGGACTCCTAAGTGCAATAATGAGTTATAATATGGTACTAAAGACTGAAAGGGGGGGGGGGGGGGGCTGTACAATGTACACATTTCTTATCTAGATAGATATTGATATATAATGCATATATTCAAATTCAATCAATAAAAGATCACAAATGATAATAGAACAATGCCTGTGCCAGTTTTCGTTAATTTTTCCGAAAATCACTGTACTATAAGGCACGTGTCAAATTACATAACTGATAACACTATCACCTTAAAAAATGAAAAAAAAAAATTATTTGGATAAGAAAATTACCCTGACATTTAGATATATTTACAATAAAAATATGCTTTAAATTTTTAAAATATCATTTAATATGCATCGGTTTATGATTAAATGAAAAAAAATAGAAAATTGTTAAGCTGTTTTTTTTATTTCAGGAAGGAAAATAATGTTTGCATCAAGAAAAATAGCCCCTCCCCTATAAATGATCATTAATTTACCTAAGTGGGGGTTTAAATTTGGACACCGATCGCGAGGCCTGACTGCCATAAACAACAGATTACGAACAGCAAACAGTGGATACACCAATTGATATGTACAATGTATGAAAGACAACGACGGACACAAAATGATTGCACTGTAAAATTTCAACTACCATTAAGATCGATTTTTTTCAAATCTCCTTATCAAATTAGACCTGCATTTAAAAAAGACATGGGATATCTATTACCGTTTGGTTTCAAATTGGAATTAATAATTGTATTTTCCCTAAGAGTTTTAGGTAAAACCCCGAGAATCTCACCTCCTAGAAATTTGAAGTGTCAGGATGTTTGGAAATATGTATGAATTTTCTTACATACTTGAAATTGTATAAAAGGAATAAAAACAAATTCAGTATGTTTACTGTACAAAGAAACAACAGACACCAATTGTGTCAGTTATATTGTTTAATTCATTTTTACTGAGAGAAAAATTTGATTAATTGATTATTCAGTGGTTGTTTAAATGTCCAGTGGCAAACGTTTCATGCATATTCAGGACGAAAAGTCCTTTCAGACGAAAAGTCCTTTCAGAAGTATGTAATAAAGTATTTGGTATAACAAATGTTTAAATTATTTGGTAAATGTCATTTTCTTAGCTAGTTCTAATTAATTTGTACGAATCAAATTTTCTAACAAAATAATATCTTTTGCTCTAAATTAACATATACGATTCTGATAACAATGGATAATATAAGGAACATTGTAACTTACATAAAAAAGAGATTATGATTGTTTAATCAGTTGTTTTGTCAGTTCGCTCGTGTCAGTCGGATCACTGATTTTCGCCAATATCAAGGAAAAACCGACACGTTCTAAATAATGTCCAACTACCGATTTATTGGTGAAATTAACCTAATATGTCCTGTTCATAAGTATATACAATGTATGTACAGAACTACAAAAATTTGCAGTGCATGTTAACATAAAAGAATCAAATAATTTCTGCTATGCTTGTAGTGAATACGAAAACAGCTTACTATTTTTTTTAGATATATACATACATGTATAAACCGTCAAAGTGAAAAATTATATAACATGAAAATAAAAATACATAGATCATTCATTTATTGCAATCAGTTATATCAAACATGTAGTTGAAATAATTTCTAGAACCAGTCACTGTCTATAGATATAATGCGTCGGACATTGTATGCATATAAATAAAATTAAGATTTTAACTGTATGAAATAAAATTAGTTTAGGGTTTCGCGGAACACAATGTCTCGCCTTCTTTTGCCGCTTCTGTCTAAGTTCAGAAATATTTCCGGTGCATATAAAATAGCCGACTTTAATTTAGTTATTTGAATCTGAGCTGGCTACAAGTATTGCCTTTAATTACAATGCATATAAATTTTAAATACTATTCTAAATATAAAAGCTTTGAGAATCGTGTAAAAAGCGTTCGTTGTTCATTCGTCAATGAATCATTCAACGTGCGTGTATCGTGCGTGCGTGTATCGTGCGTGTATCGTGTATTTATCATTCATCGTGCATCGTGCGTGTATCGTGCGTTCATCATTCATCATTCATTTTGCGTTAATCCTCCGTGTAACGCTCATCGCTCATCGTGCGTGTATCGTGTATCGTGCGTGTACCGTGCGTGTATCGTGCATTCACCGTGCGTGTATCGTGCGTGCGTGTATCGTGCGTGTGGTCAGTTTGAATTTTAGAAGGTCTGTACTTGTCTATCCCAAATTCATGTATTTGGTTTTGATGTTATATATATATGTTATATTTGTTATTCTCGTGGGATTTTGTCTATGTGTGTTACATTTTAGTGTTATGTCGTTGTTCTCCTCTTATATTAATGCGTTTCCCTCGGTTTTAGTTTGTTATCCCGATTTTGTTTTTTGTCCATGGATTTATGAGTTTTGAACAGCGGTATACTACTGTTGCCTTTATTCATCTAACGAGATATTTAGGACATTTTATAAACACTTGAGTGTCTATTTTAATTGATTCGATTAGTTTATGCTAAAGATTTTAACTGATTCAGTCATTAAAAACGCTCCGATCGAAGCTTAAATATGAAAAATCTATCAAATATGCCAAAAAACGTCACTTTTCAGATGGTTTTCATCAAAAATGAAAGTGGCCGCATCCGTGTTCATCCTCAACCTTTATATATGTTATGTATTATCATAAAATAAAACTTACATTTCAATATTATGAATGAACACGAATTCGGCCACTTTCATTTAAGACGGAAACCGTCTAAAATTTAACTAAAATGCTATAACTGTGAAGATTTCAGTAATTTAGCATGACTTTATGACGCTAGTACACAATATATGTGCATTGTATTGTCAAAAACAGCACATATTTATGTAGCAGAAGCATTCTACTTTCCAAAAAAATAGCTAAAAGATTACATTTTCACAATTTTGCAAAACTGCTTAATTGTGGGGCCAAAAAGGGGTCTTACTGAACCTACTCCTTTTACACTTATTCATTATAATTTAGCACCCATTAATATATTATTCTCTATTTTTATTTTTTTTTGCCCATTTTACTCTATTCTTTATTTTCCGACCTCCCATTATTCCGAGGCTCTATTCTGTATACCCCATCCACACCCTCTTATATACTGTCTGAAGTTGGGTGAACGCGAGGGTGGATGACATAGTAAACGAAAATAACTGAAAATTACCGACTGTTAACGAAGCTTTTACCAGGACATAAATTCTTAGAGGAATTGACATGCCAGAGAGTGTTAAGACTTTTGTGTTCGGAAGTGAAAATTCTGCATTTACCAAAGGAACAGGTTCTTCTTCTTCTTTTACAATTTTTCTTTGTTTTTAGAATTTTCGTTTTTATTTAATTTTTCTAATATTTAATTTTTTATTTTACTTTTAATTTAAGATAAAAACATGAGTGTCTGTTTACTTCAGGTGACGGTGTGTATAGGTATCAAGGAACATATCGTGAGTCAGTGAGTGCATCCTTGAAGGTTTTTGTAGTGGTGGTTTTAGTTATGTCGGAGGATAATTTGTTCCAGTCTTTAATGGTTTGACAAAAGAAAAGAAAAATTAGAGCTGTCTTTTTTACATTGAATTTGTCGGTAGGCATCTTTATTGGTGAATCTTGTAGTAGACTGACTCTGCTGTAATAAATTTTGCGATAGAATGGCAATATTTGTATTTATAATTTTATGGAACATTTAAGCCTTGTTCTTAGTCGCCGTTCTTGTAATGTTTACCAATTCATTGTGTCTAGCATCTCAGACACACTGCTGGTGTTGTGATGTCTGTTGCATGCATACCTTTCTGTCACTCGTCTCTGCTCTTTTTCTAATGATCGTATATTTCCATTTGTATATATGCTATGCGGGAAAGAGGGGGAAAGGGCTGACTAAGGCAGTTGTCTCCTCTTTCCCGTTGAGGGGTTTAATGTTGTCGCTCTGCTTTTTACATGTCTGTGTTCTTTATTTAAACTACAACAGTTGGGGGACTATCGTTCACGTTCTTTCGAGGCTTCCTGGTGAATAAAACAAAGATGTCTATATATGTTTATTTTGAGTCCAACCTTACGAGTAAATTAATGTTGATTCCATAGGGTTTCCTTTAAACCCCTACAACACGTGCTGGTTGGACTTGTTTTATTCACCATTCAAAATGACTTTTAGAATACATATTTTTATAAGAACAGTTTCTATTGGTTATATATCTTTTACCTTATTCACATTTTTGCATAATTTGGGGTTACTATTTTTAATTACGTAATACTTTACGACCATTACGGAAATCCGATTATTTGGTTAGATAGAATTCTAGGTGAACAATAGAAAAGAATTAGATATATTTGCGAAAGGAAGTACTTCTAAGAGTTTAAGTTGGCAAACCTTATTTATATCGCTAAGTGTCAAATAAGAAGAATTTCACATCTAATACTTACATAACATTATAGACTTTCTAATTATTTCTTTTTATACAAAACGCTTTAAACAAGAATTATTTATTTTCTACATTTATATGTAAGATTTACTTGTAATTATATGAAATATTAAAATGTATTTCTTTAGATATTTTAACTCATTTTACCTTCATTATATATGGGTCCCATACAGTACAACATTATTCTAATTTGGGTCTTATAAGAGATTGGTTCTTTCTTTATTTTTTTGTGACTGGACTTATAATGATGAGTTAAGCCTTTTTCAACTGATTTTTATAGTTCGTTCTTATGTTGTACTGTTATATCACTGTCCTAGGTTAGGGGGAGGGTTTGGATCCCGCTAACATGTTTAAGCCCGCCACATTATTTATGTATGTGCCTGTCCCAAGTCAGGAGCCTGTAATTCAGTGGTGGTCGTTTGTGTATGTGTTACATATTTGTTTTTCGTTCGTTTTTTTACATAAAAAAACGTTAGTTTTCTCGTTTGAATTGTTTTACATTGTCTTATCGGGGCCTTTTATAGCTGACTATGCGGTATGGGCTTTGCTCATTGTTGAAGGCCGTACGGTGACCTATAGTTGTTAATGTCTGTGTCATTTTGGTCTTTTGTGGATAGTTGTCTCATTGGCAATCATACCACATCTTTTTTTTATATCGTGAGATTTCTTCTGATAAAACAAAGAGATTTATTTGCTTTAGCGGCTGTTTGTTGGATGTGTGTGTTCTATTTTGGATCTGAAGAAATTGTGATACCTAAATATTTTGCATAATTTACTGATTCTAATATGTGTCCATACATGTTGTAGCAAAAGTGGATGGGATATCTTTTGGTTGTTAAGTTCATGATGTTGCATTTGTCTGGATGAAAAGACATGAGCCAGTTTTTCTCCCAATGTATGGCAGCTTCTAGATCTTCTTGAAGCTTGAGGCAGTCGTTTTGGGATTTAATTTGTCTGTAAATTAAACTGTCATATGCGAAGAGTCTGATTTTGCTATGTTGGATGTATTCTGGAAGTTCATTTATGTAAATAAGGAAAAGTATAGGTCCTAGCACTGTACCCTGTGGGACACCCGATATGACTGGTATTTTTGAAGATGACAAAGTCATGTTTTAAAAAAAATACTGTTTGAGTTCTGTATAATGCTGTAATACTTTACTACTGTCGTTAGGTGTCTGCCCAAGTTAAAAACATTGAAAACCATATGTCTGTTAGTAAAGACTGCATAACGCTGTAATACTTTACTACTGTCGTTAGGTTTTTGCCAAAGTTTGACACATTGAAAACCGTCTGTCTGTTAGTAAAGACTGTATAACGCTGTAATACTTTACTACTGTCGTTAGATGTCTGTCTAAGTTTGACACATTGAAAACCATATGTCTGTTAGTAAAGACTGTATAATGCTGTAATACTTTACTATTGTCGTTAAGTGTCTGTTAGTAAAGACTGTATAATGATGTTATACTTTATTACTGTCGTTAGGTGTCTGTAAGTAAAGACTGTATAATACTGTAAAACTTTACTACTGTCGTTAGGTGTCTGTTAGTAAAGACTGTATAATGCTGTAATACTTTACTACTGTCGTTAGGTGTCTGTTAGTAAAGACGGTATAATGCTGCAATACTTTACTATTGTCGTTAGGTATCATTAAGTAAAGACGGTATAATGCATGTAACACTTTACTACTGTCGTTAGGTGTCTGCCCAAGTTTGACACATTGAAAACCATATGTATGTTAGTAAAGCCTGTATAATGCTGTAATACTTTACTACTGTCGTTAGGTGTCTGTTAGTAAAGACTGTATAATGCTGTAATACTTTATTACTGTCGTTAGGTGTCTGTTAGTAAAGACTGTATAATGCTGTAGTACTTTACTACTGTCGTTAGGTGTCTGTTAGTAAAGACTGTATAATGCTGTAATATTTTACTACTGTCGTTAGGTGTCTGTTAATAAAGACTGTATAATGCTGTAATACTTTACTACTGTCGTTAGGTGTCTGTTTGTAAAGACTGTATAATGCTGTAATACTTTACTACTGTCGTTAGGTGTCTGTTAGTAAAGACGGTATAATGCTGTAATACTTTACTACTGTCGTTAGGTATCATTTAGTAAAGACGGTATAATGCATGTTATACTTTACTACTGTCGTTAGGTGTCTGTTAGTAAAGACGGTATAATGCTGTAATACTTTACTGCTGTCGTTAGGTGTCTGTTAGTAAAGACTCTATAATGCTGTAATACTTTACTACTGTCGTTAGGTGTCTGCCCAAGTTAAAAACATTGAAAACCATATGTCTGTTAGTAAAGACTGCATAACGCTGTAATACTTTACTACTGTCGTTAGGTTTTTGCCAAAGTTTGACACATTGAAAACCGTCTGTCTGTTAGTAAAGACTATAATGCTGGTATACTTTACTACTGTCGTTAGATATCTGTCCAAGTTTGACACATTGAAAACCATCTGTCTGTTAGTAAAGACTGTATAATGCTGTAATACTTTATTACTGTCGTTAGGTGTCTGTTAGTAAAGACTGTATAATGCTGTAGTACTTTACTACTGTCGTTAGGTGTCTGTTAGTAAAGACTGTATAATGCTGTAATATTTTACTACTGTCGTTAGGTGTCTGTTAATAAAGACTGTATAATGCTGTAATACTTTACTACTGTCGTTTGGTGTCTGTTTGTAAAGACTGTATTATGCTGTAATACTTTACTACTGTCGTTAGGTATCATTTAGTAAAGACGGTATAATGCATGTTATACTTTACTATTGTCGTCAGGTGTCTGTTAGTAAAGACGGTATAATGCTGTAATACTTTACTACTGTCGTTAGGTGTCTGTTAGTAAAGACTCTATAATGCTGTAATACTTTACTACTGTCGTTAGGTGTCTGCCCAAGTTAAAAACATTGAAAACCATATGTCTGTTAGTAAAGACTGCATAACGCTGTAATACTTTACTACTGTCGTTAGGTTTTTGCCAAAGTTTGACACATTGAAAATCGTCTGTCTGTTAGTAAAGACTGTATAACGCTGTAATACTTTACTACTGTCGTTAGATGTCTGTCTAAGTTTGACACATTGAAAACCATATGTCTGTTAGTAAAGACTGTATAATGCTGTAATACTTTACTATTGTCGTTAAGTGTCTGTTAGTAAAGACTGTATAATGATGTTATACTTTGTTACTGTCGTTAGGTGTCTGTAAGTAAAGACTGTATAATACTGTAAAACTTTACTACTGTCGTTAGGTGTCTGTTAGTAAAGACGGTATAATGCTGCAATACTTTACTATTGTCGTTATGTATCATTAAGTAAAGACTGTATAATGCATGTAACACTTTACTACTGTCGTTAGGTGTCTGCCCAAGTTTGACACATTGAAAACCATATGTATGTTAGTAAAGCCTGTATAATGCTGTAATACTTTACTACTGTCGTTAGGTGTCTGTTAGTAAAGACTGTATAATGCTGTAATACTTTATTACTGTCGTTAGGTGTCTGTTAGTAAAGACTGTATAATGCTGTAGTACTTTACTACTGTCGTTAGGTGTCTGTTAGTAAAGACTGTATAATGCTGTAGTACTTTACTACTGTCGTTAAGTGTCCGTTAGTAAAGACTGTATAATGCTGTAATATTTTACTATTGTCGTTAGGTGTCTGTTAGTAAAGACTCTATAATGCTGTAATACTTCACTACTGTCGTTAGGTGTCTGCCCAAGTTAAAAACATTGCAAACCATATGTCTGTTAGTAAAGACTGCATAACGCTGTAATACTTTACTACTGTCGTTAGGTTTTTGCCAAAGTTTGACACATTGAAAACCGTCTGTCTGTTAGTAAAGACTGTATAATGCTGTAGTACTTTACTACTGTCGTTAGATGTCTGTCCAAGTTTGACACATTGAAAACCATATGTCTGTTAGTAAAGACTGTATAATGCTGTAATACTTTACTATTGTCGTTACGTGTCTGTTAGTAAAGACTGTATAATGATGTTATACTTTATTACTGTCGTTAGGTGTCTGTAAGTAAAGACTGTATAATACTGTAAATACTTTACTACTGTCGTTATGTGTCTGTTAGTAAAGACTATAATGCTGTAATATTTTACTACTGTCGTTAGGTGTCTGTTAGTAAAGACTGTATAATGCTGTAATACTTTACTACTGTCGTTAGGTGTCTGTTAGTAAAGACTGTATAATGCTGTAATACTTTACTTTTGTCGTTAGGTGTCTGTTAGCAAAGACTGTATAATGCTGTGATACTTTACCACTCTCGTTAGGTGTCTGTTAGTAAAGACTGTTTAATGCTGTAATACTTTACTAATGTCGTTAGGTGGCTCAAGTTTGACACATTGAAAACCATATGTCTGTTAGTAAAGACTGTATAATGCTGTAATACTTTACTTCTGTCGTTAGGTGTCTGTTAGCAAAGACTGTATAATGCTGTGATACTTTACCACTGTCGTTAGGTGTCTGTTAGTAAAGACTGTATAAAGCTGTAATACTTTACTACTGTCGTTAGGTGTCTGTAAGTAAAGACTGTATAATGCTGTAATACTTTACTACTGTCGTTAGGTGTCTGTTAGTAAAGACGGTATAATGCTGTAATACTTTACTACTGTCGTTAGGTATCATTAAGTAAAGACGGTATAATGCATGTAATACTTTACTACTGTCGTTAGGTGTCTGTTAGTAAAGACGGTATAATGCTGTAATACTATACTACTGTCGTTAAGTGTCTGCCCAAGTTTGACATATTGAAAACCATATGTCTGTTAGTATAGACTGTATGATGCTGTAATACTTTACTACTGTCGTTATGTGTCTGTAAGAAAAAACAGTATAATGCTGTAACACTTTACTACTGTCGTTAGGTGTCTGCCCAAGTTTGACACATTGAAAACCATATGTCTGTTAGTAAAGCCTGTATAATGCTGTAATACTTTACTACTGTCGTTAGGTGTCTGCCCAAGTTTGACAAATTGAAAACCATCTGTCTGTTAGTAAAAACTGTATAATGCTGTAATACTTTAATACTGTCGTTAGGTGTCTGCCCAAGTTAAACACATTGAAAACCATATGTCTGTTAGTAAAGCCTGTATAATGCTGTAATACTTTACTTCTGTCGTTAGGTGTCTGTTAGCAAAGACTGTATAATGCTGTGATACTTTACCACTGTCGTTAGGTGTCTGTTAGTAACAACTGTATAATGCTGTAATACTTTACTACTGTCGTTAGGTGTCTGCCCAAGTTAAACACATTGAAAACCATATGTCTGTTAGTAAAGACGGTATAATGTTGTAAGACTTTACTACTGTCGTTAGTTATCATTAAGTAAAGACGATATAATGCATGTAATACTTTACTACTGTCGTTAAGTGTCTGTTAGAAAAGACAGTATAATGCTGTAATACTTTACTACTGTCGTTCGGTGTCTGTTAGTTAAGACTGTATAATGCTGTAATAATTTACTACTGTCGTTAGGTGTCTGACAAAGTTTGACACATTGAAAACCGCCTATCTGTTAGTAAAGACTGTATATGCTGGAATACTTTACTACTGTCGCTATGTGTCTGCCCAAAGTTGACACATTGAAAACCATATGTCTGTTAGTAAAGACTGTACAATGTTGTAATACTTTACTACTGTCGTTAGATGTCTGCCCAAAGTTGACACATTGAAAACCATATGTCTGTTAGTAAAGACTGTACAATGTTGTAATACTTTACTACTGTCGTTAGGTGTCTGTCCAAGTTTGACACATTGAAAACCATATGTCTGTTAGTAAAGACTGTATAATGCTGTAATACTTTTCTTCTGTCGTTAGGTGTCTGTCCAAGTTTGACACATTGAAAACTATATGTCTATTAGTAAAGACTGTATAAAGCTGTAATACTTTACTACTGTTGTTAAGTGTCTGTTAGTAAAGACTGCATAATAATGTAATACTTTACTACTGTCGTTAGGTGTCTGTAAGTAAAGACTGTATAATGCTGTAATACTTTACTACTGTCGTTAGGTGTCTGTTAGTAAAGACGGTATAATCCTGTAATACTTTACTACCGTCGTTAGGTGTCTGTTAGTAAAGACTGTATAATGCTGTAATACTTTACTACTGTCGTTAGGTGTCTGCCCAAGTTTGACACTTTGAAAGCCATCTGTCTGTTAGTAAAGACTGTATAATGCGGTACAGCTACTAAACCACCCAACGTTCCCTCTTACACGGAACGAACACGGAACGAACACGCGAATGGAATGAAATGAGAACGAACGAGTTAAATCAGTCAGAATCGTGTATCTCCACTCATTTCGTTTATTAAAGTCAATTCGTGTTTTTCCGCTCAAAGTCGTGTGTGAACGAAACGAACGAAACGATCAATATATTCCGTGTAAACAAACATTGTTTCGTTCAGAAACGATACTATTTCACCTGATTGGTTGTTTGGCGATTATGCTAGTTTTCAAATTTCCAAATGAAAAGAATAAATATACCAAAGTTAATCGGTATAGTGTACTACTCATTGTTTATTTATGAATAGAATTCATTACATTACTTCGATATTGCATTTAAAATAAAATGATAGCTCTGAAATTAATAGATGAATAGTAAAATAAAAAAATATATATAAATTATGAAAGGCAAACAAGATCAATTTAAATATCAAAATACCTTCTCATTTGAAAAAATAGGATTGAAACATTCTTTATTTTATTATTCATATTTATTATTAAAGTTGTAATTTTGTTCTACTTATTTTTATATAAGTTAGTGAGATGTACATCGTAAAAGACGTGAAAATATAAGAAGTACCTCAGAAACATAATTTAGTGGCAGTCGCTATCCCTGGTTAAAATAAATAGAATATATTATATTATGCTTTCAAAACATGTGTGTGTGTGTCAATCTTTTTCGTTATCCACGTCAAACTATTTGCATAGTTTTCTTTATTAAAGAAATGAACGACCCTATTCGTGTTTGTAAATTATTTTAAAACTAACGCCCATTAAGTTTTCCAAAAAATAGATAAAAAATATTCTTATTTCGTTTCACGGAGGGAAAACATTTTTTTCGATGACTTTAGTGTAATCATTTCCCGTCTTTTACATTAGCGTATGATCCGTATATTTAACCTTTTTCAAAATAACCTAGTACTTCCAAAGTCAGTCAATGTATCTGTAAGTGCACGCATAGTCCGCTATCATATTCATGTACAGTGTATTTGGTTTTATTTTTTATTCAAGTGCAAACACTAGCTAGTAATGATTGGTTGTTCGTTCCTTGAAGTCCAGTGGCACATATATCATGAATGTTCAGGACGAATTACGCTCACAAATAAACTTACATAATGTAGCAAGAATATTCAGTGAAGAAAATAATCATTTATTATATTGTGTTTTCTGTTTACCTAAATGACTCAACACAATTAAAAGGTTGATTTAATTAGAAAATATATCTAACGCACATAGAAAAAAGACGTTTATAAAATACAGAAAATTAACTAGAAATAAGAGAAGGGAATTATTCTAAAAGTTATTGAAAAAGAAATAAAACTGCCTTGAATATCTAAAAAAATATATATATAATTATATATGCAAATATTTAAAATGTCTTGAAAAGTAGAATAAAGACCAAATATTAAAAACAATATATTGTTAAGAAATATTTAAAACATATTTGTTTTTATGTTAAACGTGAGTAAGTGACCATTGGCTTGGAAATAGAAATATGTTAAAATAAACTTTTTGAACTTTTACATTTATAATATCACTCTTTACTTTTGCCTTTTTTTTTTGCGTTCTTCGAAGATTGCAAATACAAAGCTTTGATCGGAATCTCGCTAATTGATAACAGTTTCCAGAATAACTTCATACATGTAATTACATTTAAACATTGAACATTCTAGGTGTTGCAATATCGGCTTCAGTGAGGCACTTGTCCATGTTCTATCACACAATATTTCACTCAGACTTTTAAAACAAGCCATTGTATTGTACAATCCACAAAACATGACGATAAACATATCTTCTCCGTACAAATCTGGCCATTCCCACTGAAATTGCTTATACAATACCAAAGTGGTTGATCTGCAGCTATAATATATGGTTGCCCGGGATTTAGAAAGTTAACCACCTTGTTCACCTAATCCAATGAATGCTTAATCATTGCGCATGAAAGGGCGTGTTTTTAAACAGTGGCATCATAGAAGTTACACTTACTTGATCAGAAGAGCCTAGATCTTTAGAGGAAAGAAATGACGACAAAGATAGTTTTACGAAATCCAAATCCTCATCTGTTAGATGATCTACGATTTACATCATTGTGCCCTTGTAGTGCGTGCAAATCGCTCTTAATGCCTTTGAAAAGTGTACGCATGCACGAAATTGTTAAACGCATGGGTATCGTAACCTCGAAAATGTTATAAAACAAATTCATAACATCATTAAAAATACCAAAGAGCTAGGTATATAATGAATTATAGTTCAAATGTTTTTGTGTGAATTTTGTAACATTTTCGCGCATGCGCAAACCATGAACACGTCAAATATTAATTTCTAGTATATATGTCACATATAAAGAAGTTAGCCACCTAATCTGATATTATTTTATTCTAAAAAAAAGGTCAAAGACAACATTTTCCAGAAAAATAAGTATTTTAGAACTGGAAAAAACAACCATTTTAGAAAACGTGGTGGCCATCTTGAAAAAGTTAATTTTTTTTATGGCCAGCAGTGATTTCTTAAAAAGTTTATAATAATGATGCTTCGTGCTAATTTTCATGCTTGTATCATCATTTGCACAATTCCCTCGATTTTGCTTGCTAATATCTTCCACTAATGTAACACCTTTTTATTACTCGTCCATATAATTCACATGTTGATTTTTAGCATCCGTCTATCACACCTTCACTCTTTGAAGTTTCACATCTGGGTTGAAAAATAACAAGTCGTTATCTATTTCACAATCGGGAACTTTTCTGTTGTTTGAACAGTCAAAATAAAATCGTGACAATGTAACAGTTTAATCACGTTTATCATCGATGATTTACGATTTTGTTTAATAATAAATCAGAAAATTGCTAATTGTTGTACACTTGTTTCAGATAAATTTAATCGTTGGCAAAATTGTTATAGCAAACTTATTAATTGCCTAAATTTTGATATGTTTATTTATAATTTTCGGATTAAGCTTGATGTCCAAGGTCACTGAACATGTACATATTTTTGTTTAGAGGCAAACTTAAGCACGTCTCCGGGTGAGGGATTTTCTCTATGTGCTGAAGACCCATTTTCGGCTGTTTTCGACTCTTTAGTCGGGTTGTTGTCTCTTTGACACATTCCTCATTTCCATTCTCAATTTTACGTCATGTTAAGTTGGAAATCCAAGATAATTCAAGGATAGTCTTATTAAATACAAGTTTCTATGATGAAATTAGGAAATATTCATGGGCGGATCCAGCATTTTTTTAAAAGGTGGGTTCCAACTCAGGATAAATTGAAGTTCCAATTATATTACCACATTCAAAGGCATTGATCGTAAAATAAAAGTTGGTCCTAACCCCGTAACCCCTACTGAATAAAAATTGAACGACACCGTTATACTTACGACACACAGGTACTTATTCAAAATTGATATTAAAACATATAACTTCGAAAAAATACTTATAATAGCAACAAATTAGCATATATTCTTTTTATTTTATAATGTATGATAGCTTTGTGAATTAATTTTTAGCTTATTTTGTTACGTTTTCTTAACGTACAGTGGCACGTATTTCACTTATATTCCGGACGAAAAAGTAGTTATAACGAAAAAATACAATACTAAAATGTGTTCATCAAAATAGAATAAGAATTTTGACAGCTACTGAACAATAAAGAAATATTTTGAGGGCATACATTTTGAGAGAATAATATTCGCCTACGATAAAAAAAAATCCTTTACTGTAACGTAGTATATACAGAAGGACAAAATACATTGAAAGATGATACACTCCTACATCCTTATATTCTTGCATTACTATACCATGTTGTAACTTTTAAAGGATTAAATTAAAAGCAGGAGGTATCGTTTTTTTGTTGGTTTTTTTTTTTTTGGTTTTTTTTGGCATAAACAAATATTGCACAGTGTGTTTCGTTTTGCTCCCCTCGGTGAAATTATAATATTTGCACGCCCTCACCTAGATCTAGATTTGAAATTAGTTGTTATGTTAAAATAAACAATAATTTACCTTAAGCGATGTATTTATTATTGTTGACCATTCGAGATTCTGTTTTTCAACCCGTCTTCAGCTGAATTTGTGATTTTAATATTACTATGCGGGACGCAAGGGACTTCAAATCGAAAATAAATGCAAAAAAATGTGAAGTTTTGTGTCTTTCAAAACACGAACAAAATACAGAATTAAACGCAGGATAAAGACAATAACTGGTTAGTGTCATTAAATGTTAAGCTGTATTTGTACTCGGCTCGAAAAAAACATCCAATGGTGTGCATTTTAACCAAAAACTGAATAATTCGCGTCTGAAACAGAAATAAAAACAAAGCTATTAAATCAAATTGGTATTATGGGTAATATGAGAACACAACGGGTGCCACATGTGGAACAGGATATGCTTTCCCTTCCGGAACACTTGAGATCACCCAAGTTTTTGGTGGGGTTTGTGTTGCTCAGTCCTTGTTTCCTATGTTGTGTTCTGTGAACTATTTTTTGTCTGTTTATCTTCTTAGTTTCTTTATTATCCATAGCGATGTCAGTTTATTTTCGATTTATGAGTTTGAATGTCCCTCTGATATCTGCCATCTTTTGCCCCTCTTTTTAAGCGCAATATTTCCACGATGAATAAATTGGGGTTCTAATGATGTACTGGTTGGTTGTTGTTTTTAGTTTGTTCTTTTTTTCGGGGGGGGGGGGGGGGGGGGGGTGGTACATGTATATATCTTATATGCAGTATAGTGATTACTAAAAAGCTGTATGTTTAGTAAAACGGCGAAGACGAAATCATGTACTTTTTAAGTAAGTTAATACTCACGTGCATGCGATAACTTAACAAACTTTTTAAGGTTAAGGCACTTTTATTCTAAAAATGATCCTAGTAAGATCAGTTTCACATTTAACGGCGCATATCTAATCTAAAAATCCGAGCTATTAAATCACGCGATAATTCCCATTGATTGAGGATTACGATTGATAAGCAGTGACCATGCAGACATGGACACACACTCTCCCGATTAAGTGTTTAAGTTCACATGAACAAGCAATATGAGAATCATTTAAATAAAAGAAATAAAAATTATATTGACAAGACAACGTTATTTACAATGACACATTAAACGATTTAAAACGGACTACGGCTGTGTTTTAGGTTGCAGTAACTTATTTACGATCTCAAATGCTCCTGGCTTTAATTGTATCATTACAGCTAATTTCCTAATGCTTGTAGAGTAAAACTTCAGTTGGCTTGCTTGCTTTGTTTGTATTAACGTTAGTTTAAGCACTATTATAAAGATCGACTTCTGCAAACAATATAGACAGGCATTATTAAAACAAGTATATGTTATATTAAAATTTGATTGAAAGTTATCCCAATTCCAATTGTCAATATATAAACAAAGCAATAAAACTTACCAAAGTCTTACCCTGCATGAATAAAGAAATTAGCTGTAATTGTCACGAAGAAGTACTTGTATTCACGCTAAGGTTGTCCACTTTACACCTAAGGCATGTGGAATACTCAGCGTTTTACTTTTTACTTGTACAATCTTACTATCCATGCAGATGCAAATTTATACTTTTTTCTACTTACAGTTACTGTAACTAGGCGACCATTTGATTAGTTAATAGATAATGAACTATGAATAATGGATGTACTTCAGCGTGGTTCAATTCTTGTACACAACTATTTCCTGCATTTTGTGTTGTCGATAATTCCCTTTCATCAATCAGGCCTTGGACCGAATAATTTATTAGTTCCTACTAGTATATTATATTATAATTAAAAGTTCGGTTATACGATACTAAACCTAACTGAAGGCACGGAATCCCTTCGCATATAAGAAAAAAAATATTTAAGAAAAACTGCGAATTGATACAGGAACAGAACTGAAATTAAATGTATCTCTGATGTTTAGGTTGTTTTTTCTTTTTAACAAAATATTTCTGTTTTCGCAAAAAATGAAATTGACACTCATCGATGTAGCGCAGTAAGCAAAAGAAAGCAATCGACAGATTGATGCTTTCTTTAACCATTTCATTCATAAACACAACTGTTATAAAGTCTTTACAGCAACAGGATTACTTATTTCCTGGTTTGAATTGTTTTGTTTTGGAACCTTCTTAGAGCTTACTATTCGGTATGGATTTTCTATAGGTTACTTATGGTTGCTTTCATCTGTCATCTACTCTGGTTAGTAGTTGTCTAGTTTGCAATCATACCAAATATTTTTTTATTTTAAATTTATGTTATTCTCTGTATAAACGATCAAGCTATCCATTCTGAGTATATAAAATTAACGAATATTAATTATATGTCACTTTGATGTACCCTTGTAATTATCACGGGATTGAAACTCAGACGTGCATAGGATTTTGAGACGGTGACCTTTAATAATTCACATCTATACAAACTGGACCCCTGTTGTGTTCACCTCGAAGTGCAAAGCTACATGTATAGATGGAACGGCGGACCAGTTTAACATCTATAATAAAATTGAGAAAGGAAATGGTGAATATGTCAAAGCGACAACCACCCGACCATAGAGCAAACAACAGCCGAAGGCAACCAATGGGTCTTCAATGTAGCGAGAATTCCCGCACCCGTAGGTGTCCTTCAGCTGGCCCCTAAAATATGCATAATAGTACAGTGATAATGGACGTCATACTAAACTCCGAATTATACACAAGAAACTAAAATTTAAAATCATACAAGACTAACAAAGGCCAGAGGCTCCTGACTTGGGACAGGCGCAAAATTGCGGCGGGGTTAAACATGTTTATGAGATCTCAACCCTCCCCCTATACCTCTAGCCAATGTAGAAAAGTAAAACAATAACAATACGCACATTAAAATTCAGTTCAAGAGAAGTCCGAGTCTGATGTCAAAAGATGTAACAAAAGAAAATAAATAAAATGACAATAATACATAAATAACAACAGACTACTAGCAGTTAACTGACATGCCAGCTCCAGACCTCAATTAAACTGATTGAAAGATTATGTCTTCATCATATGAATATCAGGTACAATCCCTCCCGTTAGGGGTTTAGTATCATACTATCATAAAATATATGAGAAGAACATAACCCGTGTCATGCCAACAACTGTTTTTTTAGAAATAAATGTGTTTAGTTCCGATGCAAAGACCCTATCAGTGAATCAATGTTAAAGCCAAAATATGCAATCTTTAATGACCTGACAACAGTATCGTAACTATATCCCCTTTTAATAAGTCTATTTAAAGGTTTTGTTAGTTTCTGAGGAGAATACTGACATTTTTGTGCTTTATAAAGAATATTTCCATAAAATTTTGGATGTGAAATACCTGAACGTATAAGATGTCTGCATGTTGAGTTATATTTACGAATTATTTCCTTATACCGGTGATAAAATTTAGTAAATGTTTTGACCAGTTTGTGATATCGAAAACCCTGGTGTAATAATTTTTCAGTAATACATAAATTTCTCTCGCTAAAATCTAATACATTGTTACATACACGAGCGAATCGTACAAGTTGAGATATATAAACACCATAAGATGGTGACAAGGGAACGTCACCATCTAAAAAGGGATAATTAACAATAGGAAATGAAAAATCATCTCTTTTATCATAAATTTTTGTATTAAGCTTCCCGTTTATGATATAGATATCAAGATCGAGGAAAGGGCAGTGGTCATTGTTATCATTAGCTTTATTTAAAGTAAGTTCTACAGGATAAATTTCTTTAGTATACATACTGAAGTCGTCATTATTTAGAGCCAATATATCATCCAAATATCTAAAAGTATTGTTAAATTTTTGTATCAAATGTTGTTTTGATGGGTCTTTGCTAATTTTTTGTCTCTGGTGGATATTTGTTTCTTGCGAAACATAGCTTTGTATTCGTTTTCTCGTCCTTAATACGCTATAACTATTTGTTATCATAAGTTCCGAAAACTGACCAGTCGATAAAATGCAACTGTACTATTTGTTTAAGGTTTTACACGAATTTGCGACGAAGCATATTGTATAATATTCATTGAATATTCTTTTCTTAGTATAATTGAGATTTTTTTTAATCCCGGTTTAATGTTAATATTTCTTATAAAATGTGATACATATGAATTAACAAAAATTCATAACTCTAACTACATTTTTGGGACTTTGCACTTTACACTAAATATAACTTTTTGTCCTTACTGACACTAAAGTACAATTTTGTAGATGATTTGTTGTAAAATTTCACATTACTTTAAGTCATGAGTACAATTGATTAGGAAAGGAAAATTCTATGTCGTGCATTAACGGAATAGAACACGGAAAAAATATTCTTTATACAGCATGTATATATCTGGACAAATTTCTTTGTTTCAAAAGAGTTTTGATTCAATATTTGAAGGTACTTTTTATTGCAAATTTTAAGACAAAGCTGAAATATCTACACTATATTATTTATGGTTTTCTAAAATGCTCTCATCGGCAACGTTTAGGACTGAATATTAATTTCTAGTTTATTGAAATTTGTAAAAAGATCACAAGTTTTTAGAAATATCATCATAATCTATAATTTACCCCCCCCCCCCCCCCAAAAAAAAAAAAAGCCATTGATGATGATGATGGAAGTTTTCAAAGACCGTGACTGGCTATACAGCCCTTAGATATATATAGAAAGATGTGGTGTTAGTGCCAATGAGACAACTCTCCATCCAAATAACAATTTAAAAAAAGTAAACCATTATAGGTCAAAGTACGGCCTTCAACACGGAGCCTTTGCTCACACCGAACAACAAGCTATAAAGGGCCTCAAAATTACTAGTGTCAAACTTACATACATGTATCTATAAGTATGCTATGCTTATTCAAATTAATTTTAAACGTCAAAGTACGTGACTGTTTTTATAAACGGTTTCACTAACTGAAAAAGCAACTGTCAATGAATAAATCGACAACTTGTAATGGTTTTTTTTTTTGCACAACAAATATATAAAAAAAGAAGATGTGGTATGATTGCAATGCGATAACTCTCCACAAGAGATCAAATGACACAGAAATTTTAACAAATTTATATATAAAGATCACCGTACGGCCTTCGACTGTGAGAAAAGCCCATACCTCATTGTCAGCTCCCTGTGATTATTTTCTTGTGATTTTTATTCTTGTGGCTTTTTTTCTGGTGACTTTATTTTCTAGGGACTTTGTGACCTTTTTCCCGGGACTTTTTTCCTGTGACTTTTTTTTTCGTTTATCATTCTCTTTAAAATAGGTATCACGTTATAACTACACTGTTATTGTCAGATTAGCTGAAGGAAATAAAAATACTGAATTATATTTCTGAACAATTTTAAACACCAAAAAAAATCAAGATCAATGTAAATATATAAATATCTTTATTAGTCTCATTTGCTAAAAATAACAAAAATAAAAGTTCCATTTAATGATTGGCAGTAGAACAATTATCTGTTAAACAACTAAGCTAAGTGTGAAATGTCTGGCAAGTTTTCAAACGATGTCCTGCAGAGTACGCCCGCTGGTTATTTGGGTTGATTAAAAAATGTATGTAATCCTCGAAAACGTTGTCACCACTTTAATTAATACACACCTGTTGCAATAAAATGTCTTTTTAGCTTCACAGAAATATGTTATTGTCAATAGTCCACTAAACTTAAACATAAGGCTGCATATACATGTTTCATATGCATGATATTTCATTGTATTTATGATATGCAAATAAAAAAAATATTTTTTTATAATACTAAGATTACAGTAGCTGTATTAAAAAAAATATAAATCTAGCTTGTTAAATCAAATTAAATGAAACACAGACTTACTGAAATATTGTCCCTATGTTTTAAGCAATCGTAGATACATTTTATTCAGCATTTACTTTTAATCATTTAAAATAGAAAGAAGACTATTTACAAACTACCGTACTACAATTTTCTGCATTCGTTTTATTGTAAATTAGTTACATGTAGATATTTGCAACTCGGTATATCCAGTAAGCCATGTGTAGAGTACACTTTAATATAGGGATATTCTTAAACATCCTTTTTACAAAAAATAAATAATGAACCTGTGAATACATTTAATCTCAGCATGAAAGTAAAATATAATATTTCCATGTCTCAACAAGTTTTTAATGACTATACTACCAACAAAAAAGTTTTAACAAATTTCACATCATTTAATTAAAAAAGACGGTCTATTCAGACCTGAGCCAGTGACCATCATGTGGTGATTGTCGTTTTTTTTTTAATAAAGAAAAATACATGTGATGATGTGATTATAAAATACGAAATTTATCTGTGAAACGAACCCAATTACCTTTCGTTTTAGAATGATATAATCGTTCACACACGCTGTAAACGTTCTAATACGAAATGATTAGCTTCACAATTTACCGAACAACACGCTTGTTATTATGCTATGTCGTGTATAAACGGAATGGAACACGGAATGGAACACGGAATGAAATGAACGAAATGAATGGAATGAATGACACGTAAACGGAATGAACGAAACACGCAAACGGAACGAATGAAAAACGGAGCGAAAACGGAAAAACGGGAAACTTGAGTGGTTCAGTAGCTGTAATACTTTATCATTGTCGTTAAGTGTTTGCCCAAGTTTGACACATTGAAAGCCATCTGTCTGTTAGTAAAGACTGTATAATGCTGAAATACTTTACTACTGTCGTTCGGTGTCTGTCGGTAAAGACTGTATAATGCTGTAATACTTTACTTTTGTCGTTAGGTGTCTGTTAGTAAAGACTGTATAATGCTGTAATACTTTACTACTCTCGTTAGGTGTCTGTTAGTAAAGACTGTTTAATGCTGTAATACTTTACTAATGTCGTTAGGTGTCTGCCCAAGTTTGACACATTGAAAACCATATGTCTGTTGGTAAAGACTGTATAATGCTGTAATACTTTAGTACTGTCGTTAGGTGTCTGCCCAAGTTTGACACATTGAAAACCATCTGTCTGTTAATAAAGACTGTATAATGCTGTAATACTTTACTTCTGTCGTTAGGTGTCTGTTAGTAAAGACTGTATAATGCTGTAATACTTTACTACTCTCGTTAGGTGTCTGTTAGTAAAGACTGTTTAATGCTATAATACTTTACTAATGTCGTTAGGTGTCTGCCCAAGTTTGACACATTGAAAACCATATGTCTGTTAGTAAAGACTGTATAATGCTGTAATACTTTATTACTGTCGTTAGGTGTCTGCCCAAGTTTGACACATTGAAAACCATCTGTCTGTTAGTAAAGTCTGTATAATGCTGTATTACTTTACTACTGTTGCTAGGTGTCTGCCCAAGTTTGACACATTGAAAACCATGCGTCTGTTAGTAAAGACTGTATAATGCTGTAATACTTTACTACTATTGTTAGGTGTCTGCCCAAGTTTGATACATTGAAAACCATATGTCTGTTAGTAAGGACTGTATAATTCTGTAATACTTTACTACTGTCGTTAGGTGTCTGCCCAAGTTTGACACATTGAAAACCGTCTGTCTGTTAGTAAAGACTGTATAATGCTGTAATACTTTACTACTGTCGCTAGGTGTCTGCCCAAAGTTGACACATTGAAAACCATATGTCTGTTAGTAAAGACTGTATAATGTTGTAATACTTTACTACTGTCGTTAGGTGTCTGTCCAAGTTTGACACATTAAAAACCATATGTCTGTTAGTAAAGACTGTATAATGCTGTAATACTTGACTACTGTCGTTAGATGTTTGTCCAAGTTTGACAAATTGAAAACCATATGTCTGTTAGTAAAGACTGTATAATGCTGTTATTCTTTACTATAGTCGTTAGGTGTCTGCCCAAGTTTGACACATTGAAAACCATATGTCTGTTAGTAAGGACTGTATTATGCTGTAATACTTTACTACTGTCGTTAGGTGTCTGCCCAAGTTTGACACATTGAAAACCATATGTCTGTTAGTAAAGACTGTATAATGATGTAATACTTTACTACTGTTGTAAGGTGTCCGCCAAAATGACGTATACCTCACAGTTATGCTTATTGTCGAACTTTTCATTTCACCCGATATACTTCCGATACTCAGATATACAAAGAAAATAATGGATTAAAAAGTTGTTTATATCCTTTTTCGTACATAAATGACAGTGCAGCATATGCCTCTAAAGGCTGGTTGGTATAAATATACATGTTAACTGACTGCTCATGTTTAAAATTGTACTTTATTGTATTTCGTGTATATGTAACAAGTTGTACTTTAAAATAAAAATATCTATCTATATCTATCTACTTCCTTTAAATACAATATAACAAAAAATCATTTAACTTTTTTAACCAGAACTACGCTAAATAAAATACAAATAGTGTGAGTGCGTGTGTGTGTGATCGATTGTATAGTAACTAGACAGTCCTTTTTGTAACTTTTACGATCAGATGTTGTAATTGAAAGGTTTCATAATGTATCAACACAAATTCATATGTGAAGGATGCTATAGTGAGCTTGGAATACATGATTTTCCTTTCTGTCTGAATCATTTATTGTTTTGATGTGTTAGTATACACTGAAGATGAAATTATCAAAAAGATTGACTTTTTTATCGACAATGTATATAGTTGTTGACTTTGGAGGACTGATATGTTAACACTGAGTCCGTTATCGAATGGGTTCTAATTTTGCACCCCTGATTGTCGATTCGTGTTTGTACTCGTATGAAGCATTATTCCTTCAGACCCATCTAAAATACAAAAAGAAAGCACCTTGAAAAATTCTTTAATTTTTTTTCAGATATATTGATAATGTCCTATCACTTAATAACCCACATGTCAGTACTTACATCTCGTGTATCCTAGTGAACTTGAAATTAAGGGTACTACTGAAATTACAAGGACTGCTTCATATCTTGATATATTCTGCATTATTGACACAAATGGACGATTTCACACTAAAATATATGACACACGGGATGATTTCAACTTCCCAAATTATCAATTTTCCATTTTTCATCAGTAACATACCCTCTTCCCCATAGTATGGTGTTTAATAATCTCAGTTGATAACTTATGCTCCTGCATGTTCAGGTAGAAAGTCATTTCGTACCTTGACCATTTCGTACCTCTGCTATTTAGTACTCAAAATTATCATTTCGTACCCAATATTTACCATTTCGTACCCAATATTTACCATTTCGTACCCATGATAAAAATCATTTCGTACCCTATGGGCTATCTACCATTTCGTACCTCATGGACTAAATACATGTTTACTACTTCGTATCATATATGTGTAAAAGGTCTAAATTTTTAAAGATATAAAACATTTTGAGATGATTTTTTTTTTAATATAACATAAATAAAATGCATCCTGTCGTAGAAATTGTATAAAAACCGATGATTGGTTTAATTAAGCAAACCTTGGAAACTTCCATAGTTTAACTACACCTTTTGTGTTTGCTGGATTTATCCTTAATTAATTTTTCAAAACAATATAAGGGTTGTTTACTTAACTAAAGGCTAAGGTTTATGATAATCAACACTCTACAATTAGACACAAGGTTTCAGACATAATATTCAGTCAGCAAGAAGTATAATAATATGAGTACTGATGATGTTAAGTGTTTACATCAGGCCTTTGTTCACTCACCTATCTGACACTATCAAATCATTTGCGCTTTAATGTCCATCTTCTGTCGGTCTCCAATTGTATGAACAGTTAGTAAGTGTGTGTTGTCAGTAGTCAACACATTTTCAAGAGCTGTTTTGCTGTCATCTAATTGTATATACGACTTGTGTTATGTTTCTTTGGTTCTAATAATGTGACTCTTTACTTTAAAAGATCTCGTCATTATGTTACTGTTTTATCATAAATTTGATAATACTTTGAACGACAAACGACAAAGTTATTTTACTCGCGTAGTGGAATTAACCATAAATTATGTGGATTGAATTTCTTAAAAATTCTAAAGAACTTCTGGATAATTTAAATCTCGGTCTGTTCCTGAAATTAATTCTAACATATTTTTCTAACAATGAATACCACCATTCCCTATGTGAAATTATAATATATATATATTTTTTAATATACATTGAACGACAAAATTTCTTCCAATGTGACGTTTACATTTTCTGACGTCAGACACGCAAAGCAATGACTGATTTTTTAATTTGATGGATGCTTTTTGTGCCTTTTTTGTAAATATTTATTTGTTTTGAGATTGTAACACAGTGATGACTGCTGTACCCATATTTTGACTATTTTACCTATTATGTCTGTTTTGTTCACGCATCGTTTTGAGTTTGTTTTGAGATTGTAACACAGTGATGACTGCTGTACCCATATTTTGACTATTTTACCCATTATGTCTGTTTTGTTCACGCATCGTTTTGAGTTTGTTTTGAGATTGTAACACAGTGATGACAGCTGTACCCATATTTTGACTATTTTACCTATTATGTCTGTTTTGTTCACGCATCGTTTTGAGTTTGTTTTGAGATTGTAACACAGTGATGACAGCTGTACCCATATTTTGACTATTTTACCTATAATGTCTGTTTTGTTCACGCATCGTTTTGAGTTTGTTTTGAGATTGTAACACAGTGATGACAGCTGTACCCAAAATTTTGACTATTTTACCTATTATGTCTGTTTTGTTCACGCATCGTTTTGAGATTGTTTTGAGATTGTAACACAGTGATGACAGCTGTGCCCATATTTTGACTATTTTACCTATTATGTCTGTTTTGTTCACGCATCGTTTTGAGATTGTTTTGAGATTGTAACACAGTGATGACAGCTGTACCCATATTTTGACTATTTTACCTATTATGTCTGTTTTGTTCACGCATCGTTTTGAGATTGTTTTGAGATTGTAACACAGTGATGACAGCTGTACCCATATTTTGACTATTTTACCTATTATGTCTGTTTTGTTCACGCATCGTTTTGAGATTGTTTTGAGATTGTAACACAGTGATGACAGCTGTACCCATATTTTGACTATTTTACCTATTATGTCTGTTTTGTTCACGCATCGTTTTGAGATTGTTTTGAGATTGTAACACAGTGATGACAGCTGTACCCATATTTTGACTATTTTACCTATTATGTCTGTTTTGTTCAGGCATCGTTTTGAGTTTGTTTTGAGATTGTAACACAGTGATGACAGCTGTACCCATATTTTGACTATTATGCCTATTATGTCTGTTTTGTTCACTCATCGTTTTGAGTTTGTTTTGAGATTGTAACACAGTGATGACAGCTGTACCCATATTTTGACTATTTTACCTATTATGTCTGTTTTGTTCACGCATCGTTTTGAGTTTGTTTTGAGATTGTAACACAGTGATGACAGCTGTACCCATATTTTGACTATTTTACCTATTATGTCTGTTTTGTTCACGCATCGTTTTGAGATTGTTTTGAGATTGTAACACAGTGATGACAGCTGTACCCATATTTTGACTATTTTACCTATTATGTCTGTTTTGTTCACGCATCGTTTTGAGATTGTTTTGAGATTGTAACACAGTGATGACAGCTGTACCCATATTTTGACTATTTTACCTATTATGTCTGTTTTGTTCACGCATCGTTTTGAGTTTGTTTTGAGATTGTAACACAGTGATGACAGCTGTACCCATATTTTGACTATTATACCTATTATGTCTGTTTTGTTCACGCATCGTTTTGAGTTTGTTTTGAGATTGTAACACAGTGATGACAGCTGTACCCATATTTTGACTATTTTACCTATTATGTCTGTTTTGTTCACGCATTGTTTTGAGTTTGTTTTGAGATTGTAACACAGTGATGACAGCTGTACCCATATTTTGACTATTTTACCTATTATGTCTGTTTTGTTCACGCATCGTTTTGAGATTGTTTTGAGATTGTAACACAGTGATGACAGCTGTACCCATATTTTGACTATTTTACCTATTATGTCTGTTTTGTTCACGCATCGTTTTGAGATTGTTTTGAGATTGTAACACAGTGATGACAGCTGTACCCATATTTTGACTATTTTACCTATTATGTCTGTTTTGTTCACGCATCGTTTTGAGATTGTTTTGAGATTGTAACACAGTGATGACAGCTGTACCCATATTTTGACTATTTTACCTATTATGTCTGTTTTGTTCACGCATCGTTTTGAGATTGTTTTGAGATTGTAACACAGTGATGACAGCTGTACCCATATTTTGACTATTTTACCTATTATGTCTGTTTTGTTCACGCATCCTTTTGAGATTGTTTTGAGATTGTAACACAGTGATGACAGCTGTACCCATATTTTGACTATTTTACCTATTATGTCTGTTTTGTTCACGCATCGTTTTGAGATTGTTTTGAGATTGTAACACAGTGATGACAGCTGTACCCATATTTTGACTATTTTACCTATTATGTCTGTTTTGTTCACGCATCGTTTAAAGCTTGTTTTGAGATTGTAACACAGTGATGACAGCTGTACCCATATTTTGACTATTTTACCTATTATGTCTGTTTTGTTCACGCATCGTTTTGAGATTGTTTTGAGATTGTAACACAGTGATGACAGCTGTACCCATATTTTGACTATTTTACCTATTATGTCTGTTTTGTTCACGCATAGTTTTGAGATTGTTTTGAGATTGTAACACAGTGATGACAGCTGTACCCATATTTTGACTATTTTACCTATTATGTCTGTTTTGTTCACGCATCGTTTTGAGATTGTTTTGAGATTGTAACACAGTGATGACAGCTGTACCCATATTTTGACTATTTTACCTATTATGTCTGTTTTGTTCACGCATCGTTTTGAGATTGTTTTGAGATTGTAACACAGTGATGACAGCTGTACCCATATTTTGACTATTTTACCTATTATGTCTGTTTTGTTCACGCATCGTTTTGAGATTGTTTTGAGATTGTAACACAGTGATGACAGCTGTACCCATATTTTGACTATTTTACCTATTATGTCTGTTTTGTTCACGCATCGTTTTGAGATTGTTTTGAGATTGTAACACAGTGATGACAGCTGTATCCATATTTTGACTATTTTACCTATTATGTCTGTTTTGTTCACGCATCGTTTTAAGTATAACGGAATTGGATGCGACTGTCATATAAGTGAGAGGTTTAGCGCTATAAACCCAGGTTATTTTCTACATTTCGAAATGCCTGTTCCAAGTCAGGAATATGACAGGTGTTGTCCATTCGTTTGATGTGTTTTGTCATTTGATTTCGCAATTTGATTAGGGACTTGATTTTTTGAAAGTTAATCTCTAGCATCCATATCTCTAAAGGTAACCATGTATAGAGAGGCTGACACATGTCTTCATCTGCAAACACCTTTTAATCTCTAGCATCCATATCTCTTAAGTTAAACATGTATCGAGAGGCTGACAAATGTCTTCATCTTTACAACTTATAATATCTAGTATCCAAAATATACACCTAAACTTTTAATGGGGCTTTTATTCCAACTAATGTTTTCATATTTATCTTTAGAATGTTTTAATTTACCTAGCCATATTCCTTCAGTTTTTGACTTATTAAGTTTTAGACCAGAAAGAGTTCCAAATTCTTCAATTAAATTTAATGCCAGGCTTATTTCTTGTTTTGATTTAAGAAAGAGAGTAGTATCATCTGCAAGTTGTGAGATTTTAAGACTATGTGTTTCAGAATCAAGTTTGATTTGAAATCCTTTAATACCTGTATCTTGTCTTATTCTACATGCCAGAATCTCTACAGCTATAACAAAAATTATCGAACTCAAGGGACACCCTTGTCTAATACCACGAAAAATGCTATAGGTTTCAGAAATCCACCCAGTATTTAGCATACAACCTTTGACACCATTATATATAAAGTTTTAACCCATTTAATAAACGACTGCGGGAGACCAAATTTTAAAAGAGCTTCATACATAAATGACCATTCTAACGAGTCAAAAACTTTTGAAAAATCTATAAATAACAAAGCACCATCTATATTAAAAGTTTAAGAGTAGTCTATGATGTCTTGAATCTGTCGGATATTAAAACCAATGTACCTATTTTTTACATATCCATTCTGATCACTATTTATTATTTTAATATCTCTAAAGTTAAACATGTATCAAGAGGCTGACAAATGTCTTCATCTGAAAAAAAAAACGAGAAAGAAAATGTTATGTGGTCACAGTCGGCACCAACCTTTCTCTAATCTATCTAACTATGCTAGTCAGAAGACCAGTACCGTATTAATTATGTGTAGACAAATTTTTGTAAATACTTACTAAGGGACTAGTCATTTGTAACCTGAAAAGGAGGGGAGGAAAATGAGGCGGATTTGATTTTTTTTGGCATGGAAAAAAAAGGGGGGGGGGGGAATACCGGGTAAATCTACAATTTTTTTTTAACAAAGTAGGTACATGTACATATGTTTGTGATATGGTTCATTTACACATTTCTGTGACAGGGTTGAGTTATATATTTCAGTGACGGAGTAAATTTAAAGTTACATATTTCAGTTTTTGGGAACAGAGTATCTACCTATATTTGTGACATGGCCGGTGCATTTACAAAATGATGTATTGACAGGGTTGACCTATATATTTCTGTGACAGTGGACAGTTACATTTTTCTATGACATGGTAAATTTACAGGTTTTTTTTACAGAGTAGCTTCCCATGTTTGTGACATGGTGCATTTACAAAATGATGTATGTGACAGGGTTGACCTATATAATTCTGTGACAGCGGACAGTTACATATTTCTGTGACCGGGTAAATTTACAGTTTTTTTTGTACAGAGTAGCTTCCCATGTTTGTGACATGGTGCATTTACAAAATGATGTATATGACAGGGTTGACTTATATATTTCTGTGACAACGGAAAGTTACACTTTTATGACATGGAAAGTTTCCTAGTTTTGTAACATTGTTTTGACTGTTTTTATAGAGACCTTATAATTCACTTGGCCGTGCTAAGACCTGGTCAAGTAACTGTGAAGTTTTTTATTTCTTTATCTGTGTCATTATATGTGGGTGTTGATTGGGATTCCGGTTCATTTCTGTATTATTTCATGTTTTCTCTCGTTATGCTTTATCTTTAAACATAATATCTATTCTGCAATAACTTGATAACTGTATTCTGACGGAACATTGTTCTTGTCTGTTATCAGTATATGTTTGCCCAATTCTTGAAATTTTCAGTTATTCATTATATGTTAGCACCCCATTATTCGCTATTCTCTTTTTTTCTTTATTTTATGCCCATTATTTTTGTATTCTGTATATCCCATACACACCCTCTGATATAGCGTATGTCTGAAGGTTGGGTGAACGTAAGGGTAGACAATCTAGTAAATAGAAAATAACTGAAAATTGTCGTTCGTCCTTTACCCCTATTTATCCCCTTTGAATCGACCGTTTTAAATGTACCCAATCAGTGTTTCGCATTTGTCTTAGTTGTCTTGGAATCTGAACAAGTACAGAAGAATTGTTTAATTAATCATTTAACTATTACGCCTGGTAAACCATCTAATCTCAACCAAATGTTGAGACGGAAAAAAGTATTCTGGCACTTCCTGCTGAGCTTTTCTGGTTCGAAATATGCAAAATAAACACAGTGTAGGTCGACTTTTCGTCAATATACTGAAAATGTTGATTATAAACATAGAAAAAAACGTTATTATAAGTAGAAAAATATTTAACTGACCCACTGCATGACATTTGAAAATTTGAAATTGCTACCCGTTGATAAATGATTTGACAATGAAAAAGAGACTTATTCCTGTGGCACGTCTATATATTCTTTATAAAGAAGGAACCCCCTACCACGGTATGAGGCTGTCCGAATAAAGGTTTAATATAGTGTTGAAGATTCAAAGTTAACCACTGATTATGTAAATATAACGCAGGGGATGCAAATATTGTCCCGTGCTAACGATTTTTACAACCCAGTTCTGTAGATAAAGTGTAGAACTGATGTTAACACCAGCACTGCAAATGTAAAGTATAGCGATGTAGATATCAAAAAGCTAGCTTTTTATGTGTCAAGCTAAGCGATGTAGGAATAAATTCTAGCCTTGGAGATGTCAATTACAAGATAATTGACTTTATAGCTTCTGTGCAAAACTGCATCTCAATTGTTAGACTATTAATCTCCAGCGCTAGAACTTTAATACTTTAAAAAAAACCACAGCTATTTACTATTTACAACCAAAGGTCTAATTAGAAGCTGCTGTCATAACTACAAACAAGATTTGAATGACAGTTGAAATGTCAAACAATATACGGTAAGTTTATGAATTTTGACGGTTGCATATGTAATTGATACTAAGCTAGTTGAAAATTTCATTCACCAGTAGATCTCAACATTGTTCCGGAATATCACAACCGATACCAGAAACTCTCAACATGACATACTTTACAACATATTCAGCTTAATGAAATTATATTAGTAAAGAAAAAGAACAAACTGTAATTTTATGTTAATAAGATAACGTTTTAGAAAAATACTAATTTACTGATATACGTTAGTTTAAAAATGATATGCATGATCACTGTCATTTTGTCAATAACTGACTGCACTGGCCACATTTACCTGCTGAAGAAAATTTATTACGATGTCATTTCAAATCAAATTGGTCCGTGTTATACACGAGACAAACCCGAATTCAATTATCGAAGGCATGACATTCTCCTATTTTACAAAAAACGCATTGCTTTTCAGTAAATTGAAGAAAAGTCGACCTACCCTGTGTTAATTTTTTATAATTTGAACCAGAAAAGCTCATCAGGAAGTGCCAGAATATACTTTTCCCGTCTCAACCCAGTGGCGGATTTACCGGGGGCACAAGGGGCACGTGCCCCCCAGTTGATGTCACTAAAAAAAAAATTATAACATAAATTTAATTGCTACAGCTGAATCTGCATATCTAGAGCGGAAATTAATCACAGCTTGATTTTGCTTCTTCAACTGGCTTTTAATTAATATCAGCGTCCACATGCATGATTTATGACAACTTATCGTTGGGTGTGTAGGTGTGTAAATATTGACACCTCTGTGTAATGTCTCTTTGCAATTTAAGCTTTTATGTAAAATACTTTATTTACATGTTGATTGGAATAGTACGAAATTTTATTGATTTTAAACACAGAACAGATTAAGAATGATTACCAGGTGAAATCTTCTGATCAGTGTTTTTAAAAAATAGGTACAAATATATGTTTAATGTCGATAATGTTGGTATACATTATTCTTTATTTGGGAAATCTCATCATTCAAAAATACAGTACTCAATAACATTTCTTGTGAATGCATGTTTTTTTTCTTCAAAACGGTTTTTTTATGAATTTAGTTAGCAATAAATTAAAGTATTTATTTTTTATTACCATACAAGATTTGTTTTTTAAACGGAATGTCGTATTTATTCCCTTTTTATTTTTTAAGGAAAATCAACAATTTTTAAAACCCCTTCCCCGATCCATCTTTCTGAATTGATATTTTGTAATAAATGATCATTAAATAAATGCTATTTTATTGTCATTAGATTTAATTTGTAACAGAATCTGGGATTTGTACATTTCCCTAAAAGCCCAAGCATACAGTTATATTTTTTTAGTTTGCTTGTTTCATTTACCATGCACGTGTATGAGGCTATGAATAGTTTACCGCGTCTGGCGTATATACAAAATCCAGTCCTAGTATCTATGATGAGTTTATTTATAAGGATATCAAGATGATTTACAGATATTAGAATAATGAGCAAAAAGTAAGTCTGGAAGCAAGGCCAAAAAAAAAAATAGATAACAAAATACAGAGGTGATGAAATATAAAGAAAATATTGATTGGTTGTTGATTGTTTAACGTCCTGTGGCAAATATTTCATGCATGTTTATAGAACGAATAAGTTAAAAATCAATTGGCAGGAAAATAAAGTATAAAGTGAAAGAGTAAACAAATTATAAGATATAGAAATATAGAAACGATTAAAAAAAACAAAATAAAACAAAAAAAAAACAAACTCAACCCATACACTTACACTTGCATAAAATTGTGCCCCCAGACATCGAGGTTCTGGATCCGTCTCTGCTTTTGAAACAGGCGTGACTAAGTTATTTTTGATTTTTAATTTCTTTAAGGTAAAATTGTTTTGGCCCCAAAATATATCAGTTTTACAAAATGGTTAAAATGTAAACTTTTAGTTATTCATTGGACAGTAGATTGCTTCTGCTACATAAATATTAGCTGTTTTTGTCAATACAATGCACATATATCGGGTACTAGCACCATGAGGTCATACTACAAAATGAAATTACTGAAATCTTCACAATTCTAACATTTTACTTAAATTTTAGACGGTTTTCGTGTAAAACGAAAGTGGCCAAATTCGTGTTCATCCTTAATATTGAAATGTAACTAAGTTGTATTTTATGATAATACATAACATATATCTAAAGGTTGAGGATGAACACGGATGCGGCCACTTTCATTTTTGACAAAAAACATCTGAAAAGTGACATTTTTTGGCAAATTTAGTAGATTTTTAAAAATTGAGCTTGAATTGGATCGTTATTAATGACTAAATCAGTTAAAATCTTTCACATAAACTAAAAAACAAAACCACAAAAATACTGAACTTAGAGGAAAATCAATTCGGAAAGTCCACACTCAAAACACACATGGCAAAATAACAAAAAAACGTATCAAAAACGAATGGACAAATGATTCAAATGAAATAGACACTTAACTGTTTAAAAAGTGGTCAAAATGTTTCGTCAGATGAACCTGAAATTTGAGGCCAAAATCGGTCCTTGCCGGACCTACTCCTTTGTTGTCAAAAGTAGTGATGACTTGTTTGTATGTACGGTTTACAATCATCGACATCCTGTTAATGGTTTTACATTTCGAAAACTGTTTCCCGAAATCACTTCTTTACATAGATACCTAATTATAAAAAGAACAACAAGATCCAGTCAAATAGACCAAAGATCAAGAGTTGCATTGCAAGATTGTTCTGTTTTTATTTTTTTTTTTTAATTTTAGGTATCAGTAAAAAGAATCTCTATTATATGGTAATTTTCATAAATTTACTGTTTGCAAAAGTATGAATTATCCGAAATACTGACGATTTTCTTATCCCAGGCAAAGATTACCTTAACCGCATTTGGCACAACTTTTTGGAATTTTGGGTCCTCAATGCTTTTCAACTTTGTACTTGTTTGGCATTCTAACTATTTTGATCTTATCGTCACTGGTATTTATGTATACCGAAACCCGCGTCTTGCTTATCAAATTATAAGCCAGGTACCGTTGATAACTTTGAAAAAAAATATACGTGTTCTTCAATTCAATACTTTAATACGCACAATAGCAGATAAAAGGACATGAATACAATATACACAACCAATTATATATACATATCACAACATTTTCATTGACACATTTTGGCAATATCTTCCAACATGTACCCAACATGTACCCTTCCGTGAAAATCTAAACAAGAAATATTTAAGAAATTTAAAAAACAAAATTTTTGTTTTGCAAACTTGGTATGGACAGTAAGTACATAATTTATGGGTGGATTCAAGAGGAAAGGCGCCTGTCATTTTTTTCTGGAATTTATTTTGTTCATTTAGGGGATGATCACTGGCGGATCTAGAAATTTTCATAAGTGGGGGCCCACTGACTGCCTAAGGGGGGACACTCCAGTCACGCTTCAGTGATTCCCGATATAAGCAACTAATTTTTTTCCAAAAAAAAAGGGGCGCCGGGACCCCCCCGCCCCGGCCCCCACCCCTCTAAATCCGTCTCTGGGCAATTTTGTCATGTTTTGCCTCCACCGTTTTGGCCTATAACGTAGCTGTTTTTCATTGACAGCTTTATCCGAAAGATTGTCGTATTCATGCAAAAGTTTGAGGACAAGTGAAGCATACCGACAGGAGGGGTCAAAATCATAATTAATATGGCAAAACAATTGATAAAGCAATAACCAGTCGGGAATTAATGAAATAAGTTATTTATTAGGCCACACCAATTGGATTTATAGTCTTTGGATTTTCCCGCTCTTGTTTTTAAGAAATTAAGTTTTCAACAAACAAACAAAAAACTACGGCTTCTGTATTTTTTTGGTCCGCATGCTGCTCCGAAATTAGTCTTGCCTTGAAATATATTTTTCTTACAGACGCTTTTCTTTTTGCATATAATTATATCTGGCTTCAAACGCACGTGTGATCAATCAATAAAAGTCGAAAGGAAATATAAAAATCAAAATGTCAAGCCATCAGTTGTTGTGGGTTCGGCTCAATGTCGAGGTCAGGCAATCATTGAGCAAACGGCTATCTGTTGTTCGTCATCATTTACATTCGAAGATATCTTTTATGAAGCTAAAAGGGCATGAAGGGTAAAGTCTGTCAATATTTCGTTTGATGAAAATATTGTAATTCATCACAATCTGTTGTGATCCCGAGTATATCTTAATACCGATATATACATTGGATGGTCGTTCCTGCAGTCAGGAACGGCCGATTGCTCTTCTAGTGAATTCGTCCGCTGTATAGCCATTAATAGTTTCAACCGGAAGAGGATGGTTTCTTGGTAGTGCTTCCCAAATCGGGCTTTGTGGATTAATGTATACAGATTCCTGGTTGACAGGAGATTTGAAAGTTATAACTTTTTCATTGTTGAGCGGACTGTTGATTTCTGTTGCGGCTTTTCTGTCAGTTTCTCCTGTTGAGGAAGAGTACTCAAAAGTAAGGGATGTATGACTGTTTTCAGTATTGTCAGTCATTCCTCCGTCAACAACAGAAGTAGGAAACACTGTGACTATCTTCTCATAACTGACCCCTTCTACCAAAGTGGTATTTGCCTCACCGTGTGAGGTGAAGTCCCAACTTTCTTGGGCCTCCTCATCACTTACCAAAGTTGTCTCTGTTGTGGCAGCAACCTTTTGAATGCTACTGTGATTCTCAACTGCAAAAATAGCTTTGATGGGTTCCCTCATAATATTGGCTACTGAACCCTCCTGGTCGCCTGTGAGCAATGCTGCAGTAAATAAGTTGCCTTGGGGCACCTCACATTTCTCTTCTAATGTTATGGCTGGGGTATCCACCATCAAGGAATACCCCTGGTTGGCCCTTATTTTCCAACAACCACTGTCGGAGTCCTTTATTAAAGTGAACCTCCTGTCCACATCAACCTTGATTAGTTTATGAATATCAGGTAAGGAGTACCCGTCAAAGCCTGGGTCCCTTTAAAGGATTTCCTCAACCAACAAATATCCACCTGGGAGAAGGCTGTGCACCATGCCCCAATATGTTCCAGAGACATTTTAATAGGTAGCAGTCCAATCCGCCTGAAGGAGTTGCCTCTTTGTCAGAATTGGAGCACTGCTCTGACTCCATCTCTGCTCTAACCTTCATCAAGACTCTAGGTTCTCTGTTCCCATCTCTGTCCTTGGCACCTACCTCTGGGCCCACTATATCTACCTCCGCTACTGTGCCTTGGGGTACACACTTTACTACTGGGAGGCCAATCTTCATTTGCGGGGACTCACTCCGGTCTCCTGAGTAGTCCCGTTTAAGTTTAATGGTCCTGTTGCTGTTCTGCTTGACTGAATTGTGGAGGTAACAGTTCTATTCCTCTTCTGTATATTCAGACAGTCCTTCTTAATATGTCCAGTCTTAAGACAATGGTAGCACACTGCCTCTCATGGAGGCCCTCTATCAGTGGAGGACCCCCTGAGACGTACTTATCTCTATAGTTTGGGCATTCCATTTTGGAATGGCCCCTCTCCCCACAGTGGTGGCAACTTTCTGTCCCTGTCTGTCTGCCAGGTAAGCAGCTTCCTGCAATGGGGCTTGTGAGGAGTTACTTGAATTGGTCCATCATGTCGTCTAATTTTTCATGTACTTGACCAAGTTTGTTTTCAAACTTCTTATCAGACTTTCTAACTCCACTTTTTATGTACTGACTGGGGCCCTCTCAAGGGCCATGGTATCCCTTACATGGGGCCCCTGATACTCACAGAAGGCCTTATGGTTGTCTCCATACTGCCCATCAGTTACCTGTCTAACCTCACGCCTATTTGGCTTACCATATATTGCCTGTGTGTTATGTTGGAATAACCGTATTTTATCTATGGCCTCCTCAATACTTTGGGGCTGAAGGTTAGAGATTTGCACTCCCAACTGTTTGTTTTCAATGCCCTGGCACAGTCGCATTACGGCTTGCTCGTACATGCAATTGTCAGGGAGGTTTCTAAATGCCCTGGTGGCCAAGGACAACACCCGATCAGCCCAGTCCTCGAGAGACTCCTCATGGCTTGCCGGGCATTGTTAAACTGGACCTGGGCAGTCTCAGGGAGTGCCTTGAAACCAAACCGCTTGTGAAGCTTCTCCACAAGCTCCCTATAACTCACATCCCTGTCTCTTTCTGTTATGAGGGCATAATATTCACTGGCTTTTCCCTCAAGACACCAGCAAAGTTGGTCCTTGCATTCCTGGGGACCCCATTCACAAACTTCCGCATACCTTGCAAATTTTGTGAAAAAGGCCTGCCAGTTGCCCTTCCCGTCATACTTAATATTTTTTGGGGCATTGGTAACTTTAGAGATGCCACCTAAAGTTCCTCGTGTCCCACCTCTGTTGTTAGGTCCCCTTGTGTTTTCTATAGGCCTATCCTCATTATATAGTACTGGGTAGGCCTGTTGTCCATAGCCCACCCCTGCGGTGACCCCTTGTGGGAGCACCGCTGTATACCCTTGATTATATTGGTTCTTGGGTTGCCTATCCCCATTGTCATGAGATGGGATCTGCCTTGTGTCCGCACCCCTATTGTCTTGCCACTTGCCATACTTACTGCAGGCCATCTCGTACTGTCTCCCACCGGTGTAAGCTGGTTGGGTACAGGGTGCTGACCCCTGACCTGCATAGTTGATTGCGTGACCAATGGGGTGTGAAGGTGTGCCTCAATAGTTCGAGGTATGTTTGTCCCACGCACTGTCTTTACCTGGCCAATACGTCTTGTTCCCAATACTACCCATGTACATGTGGTGAGAGGGACTACCTTGGTTTGGGTCACCAATATCATAGTGACTCCACTCTTTTTTTCTGTAACTGTTCATTGTAGCCCCCATCCCATTCCCTGTGGGTTCAGGTCTAGAATACGCATCCCCGGGATTTGAACTATATTCAAGGAAAGCAGAGTCCATCTGGATGGGCCCTTCCAAAGGCCCGGGACTTTGCCCCTGGTGCCATGCTTCTTCCCTAAATGCAGCTTGGCCTTGTACTTGGGATGGTGTGCCCTGTGGGGCAACGTGTCCCATGTCTAATATCTCACCATGCCTGCCTTGGGCCTGAGGTGGTGGCCCAATATTGTGGCCACCTCCATTTCGGCTGAAGTCCAGCCTGGATAAGAGGCCCCTGGTTACTCGTAAGTGGGAGATTGTGGCCAAGTCTGATTCGGTCATCAAGCCCTTGCTCTCCCTAATGTCCATTATTTGCTCCCCAGTTTTTATTCCTATACCTGGGAGCTAGAGTAACTCTTGAAAGCTACAAGTGTTTAGTTTTACAACCGACATTTGAAACTGTAAATTAATGAACAACAATTTATAACAAAGTTTATTTATTTGAAGAATAAAGAACAACAAACAACACACATTGAGTACCACAAGTTATTTATTTAATAACACAAATACTACTGCTTCGGGTAACCCGTCCTTCTGGTCTGCGGTTATCAGAAGTACACAAAACAATAACTCGTGATTGGTAACCCGTCCTTCTGGTCTGCAGTTACCGGTGACTGGTACCCAGCTGTCCCTTCAGGGTCAGCAAGGTAACCTGACGTCTACTTGCACAATCCTTTCTCCTAAACAACCATGCAGTATTCCTCCAAAATACTCCACGAGTGCCTGAAATGACTTATTCCCGCGCTGGAATAAACCAAATCACCTTACCCCTCCTGCCTTACTATTTTTTGCCGTACACTATCGGCACGGCAAAAATATAAAAAAAGTCCCTTAAGGACGTAACACTGCCCGCTGATTGCTCGCAGCGCCAATGTTGTAATCACGAGTATATCTTAATAATGATATATACCTTGGATGGTCGTTCCTGCAGTCAGGAACGGCCGATTGCTCTTCTAGTGAATTCGTCTGCTGTATAGCCATTAATAGTTTCAACCGGAAGATGGTGGTTTCTGGGTAGTGCTTCGGACATCTCTAGATGGTCTGTCTGATGACCTAAAACTAACCCTCCGGATACTACACTGTAAATACAAACACTCCAATTGTTATAAAATATTTTTATAAATTTTGTATAAATTTTTGTCAATCACGCATGCGCAACAACATGTATTCTTCAGTATTGAAGCCTTTTTGACCTTAAAGAAGAAGAAAAAGAAGATGGTATCAAACGCATGACATGGAACGGGGACCCAAATTATAAATTGCCCCATTGAAATGCATTGAAAATCATAGTAAATAAATGGGGTCCTGCTCTATTAATAAATTTGATAGCCACCTTGGGACTTCTGGTTCATGTTTGGCATTCGTTTGGAAGTGTCTAAGTACAATCTCAGTGCCTCATGACCGGCATTCCGTTGAAAAAAATTGTTTTTATTGACAACAGGGTTAGTCTGTCTACTTCCGGGGAAGGCTAGAATTTAGGCAATTTACTCTATGTTCCGACGCCAGATTACATTTAAATCAATCAAAATTTTTACTGAAATTCAAACTAGAAAGCCTACCCTTTCAAATAAATCTACATTCAGTTACAGAACTAGTGTAATAATAGGAGTACACAATTTTAAACAAAAGTTATATATATTTTTTTAAGCACTACATTCGTGGGTACCGGACTGGTTGCCGTAACTGGGATCCTATTCCACATACAAATTCGACCACAGCCATGCATCGGCATCACCTATCATAGTCCGAGATTACTCTGACGTCCAACTGGAGCTGGGGCTTGCCTGGCAAAACAGCCGTTAGACGTCAGAGTAATTTCGTCCGAGTAATTTCGGACTACACCTATCAATGTTGGCACTGACATGGATATTTCTGGGAATTAAGAATTTTGAAATAGATAAAGAACACCCTCCGATCCAAACAAATAATCAACATTACACGATTTGTAAATAGTACTATCATCATGATCATAAGCAAAATAAAATATAACTAAACAAAGCATAATTCCTTTATGTTTTGATAAAAACTTAAAATATGCTAGTGATATGTTTAATTACTTTGAACAACTTTTGACATGTGGAGTACTTGCAACAACTTGTTTAACAATGACAAGTTATGTTGGTTAAAAACTCATAAGAGCTTATGTTTGTCTATGTTTGTATACCTTGCAGACTCTAAATAAAGCTTATTTATTATTATTATTTATTATTATTAGATCAAGTTCTATTTTTGTTCCATTTAGATGATTTTCTGGCTAAGTCATGGTCCTTGGACTTAAAAAATACATGCATGTAATCTGTTTTTGTCCAGGCTATGAATTTTGTTGCAGGAAGCTCGACATAGAGATCATGGAGATAGTGATGCAGCGGCAGCGTCGTAAACAGACTTCTTAAAAGCCCAATATTTCAGAAGGTAGATGACCTGGATCCTTCATACTTTGTACTTTGGATATAGATGCCTTATGTTATGAAGTTTCTGTCTGTCATATGTCCATTTTCCTTGACTTCACTTTCATGGTTCAGTGACTACTTGAAAAAAACAAAATTAAGATTATTAGTATTCTTAATTTCTCTCTTATTATGAGTAATGGGATAACTATATTTGGTATGTGCGTATCTTGCAGGGTCCTTAAGTGCCCGTCAGACAGTTTTCTAATCATGGATCAGTGAACAAGGTTAAATTTGTATGGGTTAAGTCCATATGCATGTTTTTAACTTCTCGGTAACCTATGTAATTAATGGTTTTATGAGAATAAACTATCTATCATATCTCAAATACTGTAAGCAATAGGTCTACTATATTTATGCCTTTGTCGGTCTGTGCGTCCGTCTGTCCCTCCATGTCCGTGCATCCCAAAGTTGGTATCCGTTCTCTAAATTTAGTTTGCCTCAACCAAATGTTATGAAACTTATACACAATGCTTATTTCCACAAAGCACAGATCAAGTATAAATTTTGGTGCTTCACTTAAACAGTTTTAGAGTTATGCCACTTTACAAATGGTAAAGGTGCTGAATTTTTCATTTCCGTTCTCTGACTTAAGTTAGCCTCAATCAAATTTTGATAGTGACCTTTACCGTTCTTCAGTTATCTCCCTTTATAGCTTTATATGATATGCAAGCGGGGGCAACTTCCCATGGAATCATTGGAATCATTCCCAATGTATGTTGCATGTTTCAAAGGAACAATATACGACATTAGTTTTGTTAAAATGTGTACAATTTCTATTGCTATTACTATTGTCTTGATGTATACTCAACTATACATGTAGAAAGATATAACAGTTCATAGTTTTCCTTTCATGCATAGTACACCTATGTTATTACAGAAAAAAGTACATGTATGTCTGTAATAACTAAAGGATGTTATTACAGATTCTCTTCATCACTCCAAAGCATTTGCTCAGACATACATCATGCTTAATTACAATGTATTTTAATTTATTGTAAGAAATAATGACCAGAGCATGTAATGAGGTTCTGAGCAAGCTTCTCAGTAATTCCCAAGTGTCTCATAAAGTAAGTTACATGCTTTAATTAACTAAGCCTTGATATAACAGCTAAGTTTATCCCTTAAAAGCCTCGTCTCATTGATTTACCATGGTTAATGAACATGTATTAATTAAATTCAAAAATTAGTTATCATGGCTATGCATTTAGTTTCTGCGCAAAGTTTCAAAGAGCTCCCTAGACCCCATTAGAAATTAAAATATTTATGATTTATTTTACAAATAACAAACATATGTGGCTTCTACTTTGCTGAACTAGTAATCATTATTGTTTAGCCTTTAGGGGGGGGGGGGGGGGATGAAGTGTGCCTCTGGGTGCGGAATTTTCTCGCTGTGTTGATGACCCATTGTTGGCCTTTGGCTATTTTCTGCTCTCTGGTTGGGTTGTTGTCTCTTTGACACATTCCTTGTTTCCGTTCTCTATTCTGTTTAATCTGCTTACATGTTTTAAATTTTAAAACTTTTTTTCAGATTTTGATTGACTGGTGGCAGAAAGGGTATGTTATATAAAGTGGCATTAAGGCCTTGCAGACAGAGTTAACAATAACATGCTGAAGTTGCAATTACAGTTTTATGAAGGCTCAAATGTAATCGCATATTGACGGTTGAAGAACTCGTACCAACAGATTTCACTTTGGGTATTTAATTGTATTGATAATTAGTAAGGGACTTTACTTTAACAAGTTTCTTTCACCCTTAGCCATTGTTGTTAACAAGTTATGTTGAAATTAACATAATTAACGATCTTTTAACAGATTTTTTGGAACTTTTACAATGTAATTTGTAATAAAAATTTTGAAGCGTGTATGGAAATTATAAGGAAAGTTATAATGTCATACTAACTGTCTCGTTAAATATATTCAACGTACAATCAGTGCAATAAGGAAAGATATGAGATGAACATTATATAAATATATCGACATATGTGTAAAGGTAGAGGCAGGGGTGTCCTGCTTACCATTGTATAAAGCACCCTATATTTTTAGATTATACTCGTGAATAATGAATCTTAAATCACATATTTGATAAGGCCCAGCTATTTTTACCTTTTAATTGTGTATAGTAAATCTACAAAGTTATTTTATAAGTCCCCAAATATTTTTAGATTTTATCCGTGTACAGTGAATCTAAAATATTTTTAGTTATTTGTGAAAAACTTTTAGTGACGTATGATTTATTAGTTTTAATTAACTCCCCTCTTGGATAATATTTGTTGAGGAGGTTTTTTCGTAAATTGGTTAAATTGTTATAAATTAGGCGTAAGTTTTCTCAATTGAATTGTTTCATATTTTTCATGTTGGAGCCTTTATAGCTGACTATACAGTATGGGTTTTTCTCATTGTTGAAGGCCTTACCGTTGCCTATAATTGCTTACATCCACTTCATTTGAACTTGGGCAAGGGTGGATAGTTGTCTCATTGGCAATCATACCATATCTCCTTATTTGTATGAAAATACAATGATTTCTCTTTCTTTTACAGGAAATAATGGCAAGTTGGAATAAGGTAAGTTTTTTTCCCTTAAAAGTCAGTGTTCATGGGACCTATGTCATGTGACCTATGTTGTTTATTAAATTTACAGAAAGGTACAGGCGTGCAGTATTCTTAGGGGGAGAACAGGAGAAATCAAAATGAATACAGTGAAAAGAATTTCAATATACAAAATTCAAGGACACAAACAAAGAGACACATAAGATATCAAAGGACATTTCAACTCTCAAAAACAATCAAAATACAAACAACATTCTTCAAATCATTACGTAGAAAATTAAAGACCCTACAATACTAACCTCAACAAAAACTGAGGCTCATCTCTAAACTGATACATAATACAATTGTCTACAGATTTTTCTAAAAAAAAACATCTGAAATTATAGACAATTTCATTCCCTCTTCATAGTCATCGTATTTAATATAAAATATTGAAACTGTAAACATTTAGCTTGTTAAATTCAATTATTACATTTATTATACATTTGTATGTTCTAGAGGAAAATGTAAAAACTTTGTTTTGCTTACAGGAACTTTTTACAGCTGCATTGGAGGGGAATATAAAAGAGGTAGAACTAAGTGTAAAGAACGGAGCTAGTTTAGAATGTAGAAGTGATTTGGTAAGTGAAGTAAAGTGTTTAACACATATAAAGGTATTTATTATATAGTACTCACAATATGGGCCAGTTAAACATAACCCTTGTTAGTGTTGAATCTATTGCAAATACTCTTGTCTTCAAAATATTTAAAAAGAAACATCATTACACAATCTCAATGTATATAGAACTCTTTTTATTCCATAAAAAGAGTGTGAAACATTATTACACAACACCAATATATACCAGTATACAGCTTTTGTATTCAACACAAACAGTGAGAAACATCAATATGCACCACCAATATATTTAACACCTATATACTCAAGTATAAAAGTGAAAGAAAAAATACCAAAAGGACAATCAAAATGTACAAGTAGAAGAAGAATAGACAATGCCATGGCAAACAAAAAGATAAACAACAGTCCCTAAACATTACACTGAATTGGTCCTAAAAAACAAACATGAAATACCATTATACTGCATTACACTGATGAATACAACTCCAGTTTGTTTGTCAAAGGATTGCTGTCTGATACTTCATAACTGTATACAACTGCAATAGTGTGATTTACTTCATTACACTAATGAATACCACTCCAGTTTTTTTGTCAAAGGGTTGCTGTCTGATACTTCATAACTGCATACAACTAAAATATTGTGATTTACTTCATTACACTTAACAAACACTTTCATAGTATTCTACTCTAAAAACTAATTTCATTAAACCACTCCTGTACTGAACATGACATGTGACACCTGTTCATACAACATTCATTCACCACTCTTGTACTGAACATGATATGTGACACCTGATCATACAGCATTTATTCACCACTCATGTACTGAACATGACATGTGACACCTGATCATACATCATTCATCCACCACTCCTCTACTGAACATGACATGTGACACCATATCATACAACATTAATTTACCACTCCTGTATTGAACATTAAATGTGACACCTGATCATATAACATTGATTTACTACTCCTCTTCTGAACATGACATGTGACACCAGATCATACAACATGCAATTACCACGTATGTACTAAACAAGACATGTGACACCTGATCATGTAACATTCATTTACTACTTTTGTACTGAACATGACATGTGACACCTGATCATACAACATTCATTTACCTCTCTGTACTGAACATGACATGTGACACCTGATCTTACAACATTCATCAACCACTCATATACTGAACATGACATGTGACAGCTGAGCAAACAACATTCATTTACCACTCCTGTACTGAACATGACATGTGACAGCTGATCATGCTACATTCATTTACCACTCCTGTACTGAACATGACATGTGAGAGCTGATCATACTACATTCATTTACCACTTCTGTACTGAACATGACATGTGACACCTGATCATACAACATGCATTTACCACTCCTGTACTGAACATGACATGTGACGGCTGGTCATACTACATTCATTTACCACTCCTGTACTGAACATGACATGTGACAGCTGATCATACAACATTCATTTACCACTCCTGTACTGAACATGACATGTGACAGCTGATCATACTACATTCATTTACCACTCCTGTACTGAACATGACATGTGACAGCTGATCATACTACATTTATTTACCACTCCTGTACTGAACATGACATGTGACAGCTGATCATACTCCATTTATTTACCACTCCTGTACTGAACATGACATGTGACAGCTGATCATACTACATTCATTTACCACTCCTGCACTGAACATGACATGTGACACCTGATCATACAATGTGTATTTACCACGTATGTACTAAAGACATGACACCTGATCATGTAAAATTCATTTACTACTTCTGTACTACACATGACATGTGACACCTGATCATACAACATTCATTTACCTCCTTGTACTGAACATGACATGTGACACCTGATCATACAACATGCATTTACTACTCCTGTACTGAACATGACATGTGACACCTGATCATACAATATTCATTTACCACTCCTGTACTGAACATGACATGTGACACCTAATCATACAATATGCATTTACCACTCCTGTACTGAACATGACATGTGACACCTAATCATACAATATTTATTTACCACTCCTGTACTGAACATGACATGTGACTCCTGATCATACAATATTCATTTACCTCCTTGTACTGAACATGACATGTGACAGCTGATCATACTACATTCATTTACCACTCCTGTACTGAACATGACATGTGACACCTGATCATACATCATTCATCCACTACTCCTCTACTGAACATGACATGTGACATCTGATCTTACAACATTCATTTACCACTCCTGTACTGACCATGACGTGTCATCTGATCAGACATCATTCATCTACCATTTATTTACTAAACAAGACATATGACACCTGATCATGCATTATGCATTTACCACTCCTGTACTGAACATGACATGTGCAACCTGATCATACAACATGCATTTACCACTCCTGTACCGAATATGACATGTCACACCTGATCATTCAACATGCATTTACCACTCCTGAATTGAACATGACATGTGACACTGCATCATACAACATGCATGTAACATAATAATGACACACTTGTACTATTATACCCAGTATCAACGTGTAACATAGCAATGACACTTGGACATTCACACCAACATGTGCAATAGAAATGTCATTCTTATTCCCCATACCTAACTTATGACATTACATTGACATTTTTATTCTCAACACCAACAGGTGATATAGCCATGATAATAGTATACTTAGCACCAAGATGCGACATAGCAATGACACTTGCAAATTCAACTGAACATGTGACATAACAATGACACTCTTTTACTCAACACCAACATGTATCCTTTGCATAACACTCTTACACTCAACACCAACATATGACATAGCAATGACGATCTCCTACTCAACACCATCATATGACCTAGCCATGACACTCTTTTACTCAACACCAACATAAGACATATCAATGACACTCTTTCACTCAACACCAGCATGTGACATAGCAATGACAATCTTTTACCGAACACCATCATTTGACCTAGTCATGACACTATTTTACTCAACATCAACTTGTGACATAGCAATGAAACTCTAACACTCAGCACCAACAGGTGGCATAGCCATGACACTCGTATACTCAACCTAATCATGTGACATAGCCATGACACACTTAAACTCAACACCAACATTTGATATAGCAATAACACTCTTATACTGTAAACCAACTTATTTTTCGCGGATACTTTATTTCGCGATTAGGCCTTTCTAGTACATTTCGCGGCGATTTAATTACGAGATTCTCAAACTTACTTGATGTAGTTAAAGATGGAAAAATCCCAAGTTTAAATGTTCGCAACGATTTAAATTTGTGTAATTTGTCTACTCGCAAAAGTCGCAAAAACAAATCGTTCGTGAAAATTAGTTGGTTTACATTATACGAAATACTAACCATAAACATGTGACATAGCAATGTCATTCTTATACTCAACAGCAACATGTAACATAGCAATGATACTCTTATACTGAACACCAACATGTGACAACAATGACACTCTTATACTCAACACCAATTTGTGACCTAGCCATTACACTGTTTTACTCAACACAAACAAGTGATATAGCAATGACACCTTTATACTTAACACCACCATGTGACATAGCAATGACACTATTACAATCAACACCAACAAGTTGAATGACCATATCACACTTATAGGCAATGCAAACTTAAAATATTTTACTCAAAACAAACATGGCTTTTTGCAGAATTTCACTTATACTCAACACAAACATACGCCATTGCTATATTACCCTTATATATAACAGCACAAATGATATTAAGCAACTATTATACACCAAACAAATATTTTACATGGAAATACCACTGAACACTTTTTAGGCTTTGATCAGTATTCTGAATCAACTCAAAATACTGGTAATCAGACAGGTTTCATGGACAACAAATATTTGTGAGAATTATATAAAGTGGGGTCTCATTTTATTCGTAACACAGAACTGAATCAGACAGTAAAGGTTTTATTTTGTTTCCTGACGAAAAATTATTTTGTAAACATCTGATTTTAATGAGAAGTTGATGAGAACAAGTTGTGTTAACATCTTTAGTCAGATAATGTTAATTCTACAGATCTAATGTAAAACATCTTTTAAAAATAACAAATACTTGACAGAATTATATAAAGTAGGGGTCTTATTTTCTTGTCTCTTCGTACTGAATCAGAAAATATAACTGGTTTTTATATTTCTTGAAAAAAAGTTTTTTTCTTCACTTTGATCATTCTACTTAATTATTGTTTATCAGACAGATTTAATGTACAACAAATATTTGTTAGAATTATAAAGTGGGTCTCATTTTAATTGTCTTGTCCAGATGAGTCCATTGATATAAATATTGTTTATGTTTCTCGATAAAAGTTTTTTTTAACCTGACAGTTCTGATGGAAGTTCTGACATCTCACAATAAAACATGTTGTTTATTTGTTGTTTATGTAGAATATAAATACAAGTGTGACTGGTCATTTTATTCAGTTTTGACCACTGATTCATATGATATATATTTTGTTTATATTTATTACACAACATTGTCCGGTTTATGACACAAGTTTTGATGTCTGTTATATGTTGATATTACAGGGTGGAAGGACACCATTAATGTGGGCGGCTTGGGGAGGACACCTGGAGGTAGTTACGTACCTCGTCAGTCAGGGCAGTCAGTTAGAGGCCACAGACTGGGTGGTAATGATAGATATAATGACCTTACTCTGACTAATCACAACTTTATACAGAATATACACAAAATCATGTTGTTAATCAGACAGGTTTAATGGACAACAAATATTTGTTAGAATTATATAAAGTGGGGTCTCATTTTATTCGTAACACAGAACTGAATCAGATAGTAAAGGTTTTATTTTGTTTCCTGACGAAAAACTAGTTTGTAAACATTTGATTTTAATGAGATCTTCTAAAAATAACAAATACTTGACAGAATTATATAAAGTGGGGTCTTATTTTTCTTGTCTCTTCGTACTGAATCAGAAAATAGAACTTGTTTTTATGTTCCTTGAAAAAAAGTGTTTTTTTTTAACTTTGATCATTCTACTGAATCAACATAAGATCATGTTATTAATCATATTAATCAGACATGATAAATGAACAACATATATTTAAACTTTCAATTGTTAGACTTATATTAAGTTGGGTTTGCTATTACGTTTTCCTGTTTTGTCTACACAGGAAAAATTGCAACATATATTTTTCATATGTTTTGAAAAACATGAAAAACATATGAAAATCATATGAAATTCATATGTTTTCATATGTTTAGGACAAACATGATAAACATATGTTTACAATCATATGTTTACATATGTTTTGAATCATATGAAAACATATGCAAGCAAACATATGTTTTCATATGTTTAATGACATATGTAAACATATGTTTGTAAACATATGAAAAACATATGATTTTCATATGTTTTAAAAGACATTAAAAAAATGTTTGGAGAAAATGTCAAAATCAGTATAAAAGCGTGTCACCCCCACAGCAGAGCTTTTTTGTTTTATTCTGAATTGATCAGAATGCAAATTAGTGAATAAATTATTTATTTTATAGTTTGTTCTATGAAGTTATTCTTTTTTTTTAAAAGCCCCATTCTCTTTATTCTATATTTCTGCTTTTCATACTATCTGTTCTTTATTTTTTTATTTTTTTTTTATTCTCCATTTTTTTCTCATTATTCTTTATTCTTAAATCACTAATTTTGATTCCAGACCCTCATTTTATGTACTTGGCACGTCGAGTTCGAAAACTTGGAAAACCCAGAAATTTGTTCACCGCTTAGGTTTTGTACACTATGACGCAAATCCATGGATGCTCACGCGATCGTCGGCAGCTGCGTTTTTTAAGTTTTAAGAATGGACAGAAATAGATTCTACTTCTACGTCTACTTATAAACAGATTAATTGAAATGGATGACTTGTCGATTAACTAGACGGAACCTGGAAACGAAACATTGAAATGAAAGTCTGTATAGAGTGAAACACTGAAAGTCAACAGGTCAACGCAACGCAACGTTGACAGTGTTTTGTGTTCATGGATTACAGGGCAACGAAAGGTAAATATGATAATGCCAATTTGTTTTATTATTGGACAAAAGCAGGAAGATGTTCAAAAATTTGAAATAGCTTTCAAGAAGGCTTTCTAGATGTCATAATAATTTTGACTATCGTACAAGTTGACCTCAACAATGAGAAAAGCGAATACTGCAAAATCAGCTTAAAAAGACGCAAAATGAAAATGACAAATGTGAAATAATTGAAGGAACAAACAGACTGATAATGATTTATATATATTTTTATAAACAAACAAGGAACATATATAAACAAATAAAATATACAGCAACGACCTTCAGCATGCACAGTGTATAATAAACCTTAGAAAGATAAAACAGTTCATAGTTAACCAATCATGCATACATGGCATAGAACACCTATGTTATTACAGAAATAAATGGGGAATGTGTGGATGGGACTCAGTTGATGCCTTGCTTGCATAGATCTTTATAGTGAATCATAAATGAATTAATCAAGAACACGTTGAACAGTTAAACTTTAACTTAAAGTAATACCTGTACTACCCAAATGTATTCCTGATTTGAGTTTTGTGGTACATTTTTAGTAAGAACTTTTTATTAGTTTCATAACATTTAATTGAGGCAAACTTGTAAGTCATGCATGTACATTTGTAAGAGAGTGGAAACAAAAAATTCAACAATTTATTGATTTGTAAAGGGCCATAACTCTAGAAAGGTATAAGTAATTCCTCTAGAATTCAAAATTTATCTGTGTTACAAAGAGTACATTTTATGTGGTTATATTAAAGCATTGTGTTTAATTTTCATTGCATTTGGTCAAGGCAAACCAAGGTTAACCAAAATAAGTAAACTGAAACAACAAAAAAATCCGCCATTTTGTATTTGTAAAGGGTATAACTCAAGATAGTAAAGCCACCCAATATGAACTTGATCTGTATTTATAAATGTAAAAATAAGCATTGTGTATGAGTTTCATAACATTTGGTTGAGGCAAACTAAAATTAGAGAACAGAATAAGAAAAAATCAGCAATGTTTATGTTACTAAATTAAAGGGGCATACATGTAACTGAAGAAAGGTAAAAGTGAACTTGATTTGAATTATGTGGTTATAAGCATTGTGTAAAAGTTCCAAAACATTTTGTACAGTCTTCATGCTGAGTGGCAGCCCAGGCAGCTAAGGATTGTTGTATAATTGTTCTCCGGGCTGTAAAAATCATATCTACAGCCTAACATGCCAACAGAATCTAACTAAAAATTTTCAAAAATTGAGCTCTGAGCCTGTAGATTAAACAGTTCATCGTGATGTCTGTTGGTAGAGGCAAACTTAAGTCAGAGAATGAAACTAATACATGTACATGTACGTACTGACAGATGGACACGGACAAAATTTACTCCCCCGTAAACAATATGCATTAAAAGATGTTATAACAGCTTCTCTATATAACTTCAAAGCTTTTGCTCCGACATATACATGTACAGTTTATCATGCTTAATTACAATGTATTTTAATTTATTGTAAGACATAATGATCATGATGATCAGAGCATGCAATGAGGTTCTTAATTTACAGCGAGCATCAAAGTAATTACCAAACTCTCTCATATAATACATGTAATACATTACATGTCTGTAATAACCATGATAACTAACCCTTGTTATAACAGCTAAGTTTAATCACTTAAAACCTTGTCTTATTGACTAAAGAAATTACCATATGATAATTCATTAAAAATGTATTCATTAAAAATGTATTCATTAAAAATGTATTCATCAAAAATGTATTCATTAAAAATGTATTCATTTAATTTGAAAATTAATTTTAGAACATACTCACCCCTTCTCGTCCAATGAAAAGTCAGTTTTTAGCCCTCAAATTTTCATAATACATGGTTTTCCATGCACTATGAAATGCTATACATGAATGACTTTTCATTGTCAGTTAATTATGAAAGTGAACTCTTTATAATTGCACTAACGAAGTGTTCAATCCCCTAAGGCATTGGGAAAATAGCCTACTGATTAAAGAGGAATGAGTAAAGATTAATTTTTTTTTTTAATTTTGCAAAATTTCACGCATTTTCTTATGAAACACATATATAGAATACATCAAAACAAAATTGGTAAGGATAAATAAAATGATATTTATTTAATTTATATACCATGTATAATACCTTACATTTGAGAGAATTATTTTCTTTTTCTTTCGAAAATACACAATGCCAGACTGCTGATATATAAAGCAAAGGATTGTTTTCGAAGAAACACAATACATTTAAATTTATCAATAAAAAGTAAGCATTTAATGTTGAATGGTCTGAATTCAAATATTCATACAAAGAGTTTTATATTTATAAAAAAACAATCAAATTTCAAAAAAGGGATTTTCATAGCATTGTGTTGGTTCTTAAAATTTAAAAAAATCTAAAGATATTTATTAAGTATTAAATTTTACCTGAAGCAGAAGAAAAACAATTTATCCTTCACAAGCTATGTCAGTGCTATTTCATTTCATCCATTAAAATGATCACTACCTATGTTTTATATTTAGTTCATTATAAAAAGTGAACTCTTATTTAGGTTTGAATATTACAATGGGAAAATATAGTTGTGTAAGGTCTCTCGAAAGTGTGAATATGTTCTAAATTGGTCAGACAATACTTGGTCATGTTTTATGAAGATTTAAGCCCTCGGCTTCGCCTTGGGCTTAAATCTTCATAAAACATGACCAAGTATTGTCTAACCTATAAATAAAGGCTATGAAAAATACTCACTAAGCTTTGAGCAGAAGTTCAGTATAATACAAAGGGAACAAATAATGGTCCAGAGTCATTCCATGACCATTATAATGAGCAATGTTTATGGTTGTCACCCAGCTATTTACGTTTTTATGCCCCACCTACGATAGTAAAGGGGCATTATGTTTTCTGGTCTGTGCATCCGTCCGTCCTTCCGTCTGTCCGTCCGTTCGTTCAGGTTAAAGTGTTTGGTCAAGGTAGTTTTTGATGAAGTTGAAGTCCAATCAACTTCAAACTTAGTAAACATGTTCCCTATGATACGATCTTTCTAATTTAATTGCCAAATTAGACTTTTGACCCCAATTTCACGGTCCACTGAACATAGAAAATAATAGTGCAAGTTTCAGGTTAAAGTTTTTGGTCAAGGTAGTTTTTTGACGAAGTTGAAGTCCAATCAACTTCAAACTTAGTACACATGTTCCCTATGATATGATCTTTCTAATTTAATTGCCAAATAAGACTTTTGACCCCAATTTCACGGTCCATAGAACATAGAAAATAATAGTGCAAGTTTCAGGTTAAAGTTTTTGGTCAAGGTAGTTTTTGATGAAGTTGAAGTCCAATCAACTTCAAACTAAGTACACATGTTCCCTATAATATGATCTTTCTAAATTAATTGCCAAATTAGACTTTTGAAACCAATTTTACGGTCCACTGAACATAGAAAATAATAGTGCAAGTTTCAGGTTAAAGTTTTGGTCAAGGTAGTTTTTGATGAAGTTGACGTCCAATCAACTTCAAACTAAGTACACATGTTCCCTATGATATGATCTTTCTAATTTAATTGCCTAATTAGACTTTTGACCCCAATTTCACGGTCTACTGAACATAGAAAATGATAATGCCAGTGGGGCATCTGTGTACTATGGACACATTCTTGTTCTTGATACTATTATAAAATTGCAAACAAAAACATGCACAAAAAATTAAGTGTAGACGAATGTGCATCACAATCTAGACAGTAGAAAAAGAAAGAACAGTTCTCAATGCAAATCAATAGTATTGTACAGGGGGTATGTCCAGAGGTCATTACATACGTTCTCTAGGATTTAAATTCCAGGCTAGAACAAACTTTTAGCATTTGATTAAATCTTTTAATCATTATGTGCTGTATTTAAATGGACATCATATGTTTTATTGTCGAGCCTGCAACTTTTGTTGCAGAAAGCTCGACATAGGGATAGTGATCCGGCTACGGCGGCGGCTAAGGCGGCGGTGTTAGCTAACTTCTTAAAAGCTTTATATTTTAGAAGGTGGAAGACCTGGATGCTTCATACTTTGTATATAGATGCCTCATGTTACGAAGTTTCCGTCAGTCACATGTCCAATGTCCTTGACCTCAATTTCATGGTTCAGTGACCACTTGAAAAAAAGTTCAGATTTTTTGTAATGTTGAATTCTCTCTTATTATAAGTAATAGGATAACTATATTTGATATGTGCGTACCTTGCAAGGTCCTCATGTCTGTCAGACAGTTTTCACTTGACCTCGACCTCATTTCATGGATCAGTGAACAAGGTTAAGTTTTGGTGGTCAAGTCCGTATCTCAGATACTATAAGCAATAGGGCTTGTATATTCGGTGTATGGAAGGACTGTAAGGTGTACATGTCCAACTGGCAGGTGTCATCTGACCTTGACCTCATTTTCATGGTTCAGTGGTTATAGTTAAATTTTTGTGTTTTGGTCTGTTTTTTTTCATACTATATGCAATAGGTCTACTGTATTTGTTGTATGGAATGATTGTAAGGTGTACATGTCTAGCGGGCAGATGTCATGTGACCTTGACCTCATTTTCATGGTTCAGTGGTTATAGTTAAATTTTTGTGTTTTGGTCTGTTTTTTTCATACTATATGCAATAGGTCTACTATATTTGTTGTATGGAATGATTGTAAGGTGTACATGTCTAGCGGGCAGATGTCATGTGACCTTGACCTCATTTTCATGGTTCAGTGGTCAAAGTTAAGTTTTTTTTAGTTTTGGTCTATTTATCTAATACTATATGCCATAGGTCAACTATATTTGGTGTATGGAAATATTTTATGATCTTTATGTCAGTAGCGCAGGTTTCTTTTGACCATGACCTCATTTTCACGGTTCATTGCACACTGTTAATTTTTTGTGTTTTGGTCAATTTTTCTTAAACTATAAGTAATAGGTCAACTATATATGTTGTATAGAAGCATTGTTAGCTGTACATGCCTGCCTGGCATGGTTAATCTGACCTTGACCTCATTTTCATGGTTCATTGTCTTTGTTTAGTTATTTTGGTTAATGTTTAGTTAATGAGACAGTTGTAATAAAGCTTTATACTTAGGACCATCAACATAATATCAATGATTAGTATAGAAGGCGAGACATTTCAGCGTGTGCACTCTTGTATTGTGCTGTCTTGAGTCTGTTAAAGTTTTTTTTATTTATTATACTTATTACACTATAATGTGTTAAAAATATTTCGCTAAATTGGTTTTTGACAATTTTAATTTTCTGTAAAATGGGTTAAAATCAGGCGCTAAAATTGGTTCTACTTTGGTGCTAAAACGTCCCATTTTTTACGCTCAAATGTCCTATCAATGGGCTAAAATGTCCTCCGCCTGTATTTACATGTAGTTACTGCAGCAGCACACATATAGTTTCAAAAATTCTCTAGTGCCCAACAAAAACAACAAATAACTAACATATTGTTACTACAGATAAAGAAAATTTTAGAAACAGAGTAGACAACTCATGAAATTATCTGGCATACAACAAAATGCATGTTATTTTCACCAATAAGTCAATTAAGTTATCCCCTTGACCATGTACTGTTGACTGATGAAAAATATTGGCATTATATACTTCTAGTAGTTTATTTTTACAGGCCAAGTCTAGATCTGTTGATCTTGTTTTAAAAGATAAAAATAAGCTAATTTTATCATATTATAACATACATGTTTAAAAATATTTACAGCAATTTGGCAGATATTCTCACTTCATTTCATTTTACATTATTTCTTTTAGCATTTTGAACAGATATATCATGTTAAGGAGGGGTATTTGCGAAAAATACCAGTCGAGAGAATGTTAAATTTCACGAGCCGTAAGGCGAGGGAAATTCATTCTCAAGACTGGTATTTTTCGCAAATACCCCTCAATAACATGATATATCTGTTTAATTACACCGAATGTTAATGTACTAAAACGCATTGATGATCGTGACGTTACAAACGTCCAGTCGGATAGAGTATTTTTTGGCAAATACCACGGCAGAGAGGGTAAAAAAGGCATATCCTTTTAGCAAATACCCCGGCGGCGTTAAAAATGAACGATATTCATTTGATAACAGTAAATTGGTGAAAAATACACTGACTATTAACCAATCAAAACCCCGGATTCTTACATAAGGTGTAATTATCAATGAAAGTACATGTTCTTCAAGAAGAAGAAGCTAGGCAACAGAACGGAACTATTTGAGGCATTGCTTTCTAGATTATATAATGAATTCATAGATTTTCATATTGATTTATGACTTTATGTGCATATAAAGAGCAGCAGGCAATGGATTATTTTATGAAGAGAGGTATGTAATGAAAAGGATAACTTTATTTGAATATTTTGTTGTTGTCGGACTCTCTACATGTTACAAGTTTTGATTTCATGTAAGCAGTGAAAAATTATTTTTTCTACGGGTCAATTTTATAGAAAATAGCATTGGAAGCTCTATTAACACTTCATTTCTTGTTCTTTTTAGGCTAAAAAGAACAAGCAAAACTTGTCTGTCAATATCCTGTTAGTTTTACAAAAATCTTCTCCTCTGAATCTACTGAGCCAAAAAAACAAACTAATTTGGCCTAAATCATCATTAGGGTATACATGTACGTATCAAGTTTGAACAAATGTATCTGATGACCCCACACATCAACCAAGATGACACCTCTGACAAGCTGTTGTTGGGTTGCTGCCCCTGAATTGGTAATTTTAAGAAAATTGGTTATTGTCTTGAATATTATAATAGATAGAGACAAACTGTTAATAGCAATAATGTTCAGCAAAGTAAGTTCTACAAAAGTCAACATTACCAAAATTCTCAATTGACCCCTTAAGGAGTTGATGTCCTTAATAGTAAATTTTTCATAAATTTTGCAATCTTTTAGTAATTTTTTCCAAAGATAAGTAGACCGTGTCTCATTATAGGAGTAATTGCCTTGAAATGAGTTTTTTTATATCCTCTTTTGTGTTTTGAAGATAGAGAGAGAAACATAACAGGCAGGCTATTTACAATCATTGACCATGATAAGCAATACAAGATCAATAGAATATGTTTACAGGAGTAATGCCTCTTGGAAATAACAGGCTATTGACAATCATTGACCATGATAAGCAATACAAGATCAATAGAATATGTTTACAGGAGTAATGCCTCTTGGAAATAACAGGCTATTTACAATCATTGACCATGATAAGTATTACAAGATCAATAGAATATGTTTACAGGAGTTATGCCTCTTGGAAATAACAGGCTATTTACAATCATTGACCATGATAAGCAATACAAGATCAATAGAATATGTTTACAGGAGTAATGCCTCTTGGAAATAACAGGCTATTTACAATCATTGACCATGATAAGCAATACAAGATCAATAGAATATGTTTACAGGAGTAATGCCTCTTGGAAATAACAGGCTATTTACAATCATTGACCATGATAAGCAATACAAGATCAATAGAATATGTTTACAGGAGTAATGCCTCTTGGAAATAACAGGCTATTTACAATCATTGACCATGATAAGTATTACAAGATCAATAGAATATGTTTACAGGAGTTATGCCTCTTGGAAATAACAGGCTATTTACAATCATTGACCATGATAAGCAATACAAGATCAATAGAATATGTTTACAGGAGTAATGCCTCTTGGAAATAACAGGCTATTTACAATCATTGACCATGATAAGTATTACAAGATCAATAGAATATGTTTACAGGAGTTATGCCTCTTGGAAATAACAGGCTATTTACAATCATTGACCATGATAAGCAATACAAGATCAATAGAATATGTTTACAGGAGTAATGCCTCTTGGAAATAACAGGCTATTTACAATCATTGACCATGATAAGCAATACAAGATCAATAGAATATGTTTACAGGAGTAATGCCTCTTGGAAATAACAGGCTATTTACAATCATTGACCATGATAAGCAATACAAGATCAATAGAATATGTTTACAGGAGTAATGCCTCTTGGAAATAACAGGCTATTTACAATCATTGACCATGATAAGCAATACAAGATCAATAGAATATGTTTACATGAGTAATGCCTCTTGGAAATAACAGGCTATTTACAATCATTGACCATGATAAGCAATACAAGATCAATAGAATATGTTTACAGGAGTAATGCCTCTTGGAAATAACAGGCTATTTACAATCATTGACCATGATAAGCAATACAAGATCAATAGAATATGTTTACAGGAGTAATGCCTCTTGGAAATAACAGGCTATTTACAATCATTGACCATGATAAGCAATACAAGATCAATAGAATATGTTTACAGGAGTAATGCCTCTTGGAAATAACAGGCTATTTACAATCATTGACCATGATAAGCAATACAAGATCAATAGAATATGTTTACAGGAGTTATGCTTCTTGGAAATAACAGGCTATGTACAATCATTGACCATGATAAGCAATACAAGATCAATAGAATATGTTTACAGGAGTTATGCTTCTTGGAAATAACAGGCTATGTACAATCATTGACCATGATAAGCAATACAAGATCAATAGAATATGTTTACAGGAGTTATGCTTCTTGGAAATAACAGGCTATTTACAATCATTGACCATGATAAGCAATACAAGATCAATAGAATATGTTTACAGGAGTTATGCCTCTTGGAAATAGATATTTTGTTTGGAAAATTGCAAACCACAGTGACACATGTTTAAATTTCTTGTAGATTATGTATAATTTATGAAAAAGGTTAAAAGAATATACATATTTTTTGTACTTTATGCTTTTTAACAGCAAATGTATATATCCATCATTTGTCAAAGTACATTGAAACACTGTTCTTTTATTCAATGCATGAAGTATGGATGGTTAACACAAATTACAGCATGTTATGTTCATGAGATAATCTTGCCTCTAAATGTTGTATTTTAACAATTTGCCTATGAAACAGCAAATCAAGATTTAATAAACAGGAGTTAATGCCTAAATGTTTTTATGGCCCCACCGGTGCCATATAGTTTTACCGTTGTCCGTAATTCTGTCATTCCGTCATTCCGCAACAGACCATTATACAGAGTTTTTTTCTAAATGTCTTCAGATATTGGGCTGAATTTTGGTATGTAAATTAACCATGATGAGTTACAGATCAAGTTTAAGTTTTGTTCTGCTCTGCTAATTTTGGGCGAAATTACGGGCTTCGGACTTTGATAAATTTTTAAAAATCACAGTTATACAGGCTTTTTTCTAAACTCTTTCAGATATTGGGATGATTTTTGGCATGTGAGTTAACCAACATGAGTTACAGATCAAGTTTAAGTTTTGTTCTGCTCGGCTAATTTTTCCGAAATTACAGTCTATGGACTTTGATAAATTGTTGAAATTAATGTCAGTCATACAGACTTTTAAAGGCCTCTATATTTAAAGACTACCATCATGTTTTTGTGCACATTTGTTATTGAAATTGCAGATTTTTCAACTTTTTGAGACGGGGCCATTCGTGACGCTTTGACACATCTATTTTGTGTCGAGCCTGCAACTTTAGTTGCAGAAAGCTCGACATAGGGATAGTGATCCGGCGGCGGCGGCGGTGTTAGCTCACTTCTTAAAAGCTTTATATTTTAGAAGGTGGAAGACCTGGATGCTTCATACTTTGTAAAATTGAGAATGGAAATGGGGAATGTGTCAAAGAGACTACAACCCGACCAAATAAAAAACAACAGCAGAGGGTCACCAACAGGTCTTCAATGTAGCGAGAAATTCCCGCACCCGGAGGCGTCCTTCAGCTGGCCCCTAAACAAATATATACTAGTCCAGTGATAATGAACGCCATACTAATTTCCAAATTGTACACAAGAAACTAAAATTAAAATAATACAAGACTAACAAAGGCCAGAGGCTCCTGACTTGGGACAGGCGCAAAAATGCGGCGGGGTTAAACATGTTTATAGATGCCTCATGTTGCGAGGTTTCCGTCAGTCACATGTCCAATGTCCCTGACCTCATTTTCATGGTTCAGTGACTACTTGAAAAAAAAGTTCAGATATTTTGTAATGTTAAATTCTCTCTTATTATAAGTAATAGGATAACTATATTTGGCATGTGCGTACATGTACCTTGCAAGGTTCTCATGCCCGTCAGACAGTTTTTACTTGACCTTGACCTCATTTCATGGATCAGTGAACACGGTTAAGTTTTGGTGGTCAAGTCCATATCTTGGATACTATAAGCAATAGGTCTAGTATATTTGGTGTATGGAAGGACTGTAAGGTGTACATGTCCAACTGGCAGGTGTCATCTGACTTTGACCTCATTTTCATGGTTCAGTGGTTAAAGTTAAGTTTTTGTGTTTTGGTCTGTTTTTCTTATACTGTATACAATAGGTCTACTACATTTGGTGTATGGAATGATTGTAAGATGTACATGTCTAGTGGGCAGGTGTTATCTGACCTTGACCTCATTTTCATGGTTCAATGGTCAAAGTTAAGTTTTTGAGTTTTGGTCTTTTTTCTAATACTATATGAAATAAATCAACTATATTTGGTGTATAGAAATATTTTATGATCTATATGTCAGTCGCTCAGGTTTTTTTTTACCTTGACTTCATTTTCACGGTTCATTGCTCAGTGTTAAGATTTTGTGTTTTGGTCTGTTTTTCTTAAACTATAACCAATAGGTCAACTATATTTGTTGTATGGAAGAATTGTTAGCTGTACATATAGCTGCCTGGCATGGTTCATCTAACCTTGACCTCATTTTCATGGTTTATTGGTCAATGTTTAGTTTTCTTGGTTAATGTTAAGTTTATGTAACAGTTGTAATAAAGCTATATATTGAGGACTATCAACATAATATCAATGATTAGTAAAGAAGGCGAGACATTTCAGCGTGTGCACTCTTGTTTAAACTTTAGACAGCACTTTACAGTCTGTGCCAAACTGTTTGAGGGTCTGAAAAAGAAATTTAAACTTTTCATCTGTATACATTGTACATGTATTCAACCTAAAAAAACGTAGAAGTTCTGTCTATCTGAATGGGATACACTGCAGAATAGTTAATTTTATTTGAGAAGTTCATAATATACATATATTTATAATTTTCACTGTTCTTCTTTCTGGACCCAGTTGTTCAACTCTCGGTTAAATTTTAACCAAGGGTTAAACATCATAACCCTTGGTTATTTTCTGTTTTTCATCCTGTGGTTAAATTTAACCCTCTGTTAAAGCATTAGTTAAACCGGATATATTAAACCCACCTTTAGGGGCTGGGTTAAATATTTAACCTAGAGTTAAAAGTTTTAAAATGGCAGCACCTGTTTTTAATATTCCAAATGTTAAAGTAAGAAAACCGCGAGTATTTCGGGGAGGAAATAATCTCACAAACTTAACAGAAAGAGAAATGAGAGAGAGATATAGATTTGGGAGGGAGACCTGTGATTTTTTAGTGGATCTACTTGGAAAAAACCTGCAACGAGGAACTATGAAAAAGACCGCACTGACAGTAGAGGAGCAGTTGTCTATTGCCCTAAGATTTTATGCAAGCGGGGCATTTCTTCAAGTGATTGGTGATACCTTGGGGTATGACAAGTCAACAGTATGCAGAGCCGTGGATGATGTTACAAATGCCATACTAGCCAGAAAAAAAGGATTTTATATCTTTTCCAACCAGTAAAGCTGACATTGATGAGGTCAAGTTAGGTTTTCATGAACAAGCTAATTTCCCACATGTCGTAGGATGCATTGACTGTACCCATGTACGAATCCAGAGGCCAACCGAAGATGAACCTGCTTTCGTCAACAGAAAGAACTTTGCCAGTATCAATGTTCAAGCCGTATGTAATCATGAAGGTAAGCCTGTCAAAGTACTTTAATTTGTTTAAGGTTTATTTAAATTTCGGACCTCGGGATTTCATGTTTTTAAGCCCAGCTATCGGGATCAGGACCCCTCCCACCCCCCCCTCCCCTATAGTGTTTTAATTGTTTTACTGTTCGGCTTGGCTAGACATTAGGATTTAAAGGAATGACGTAAAGCTTCTTTCAGAGTTTACCATAAAGACCAAGCACTTAAAAAATTATAACTTTTGTACTAAATATATTAAAAGTATGGAATTGTCAAAAACAAGAAAAATGTAGTGCGCATGCTGTTATAGATTACACCAAAGAAAATATCATCTTGTACCTTTGATCGTAACCTGTAACGTAAACTTACAAAGAAGAAAAAGGGTGCTCTCTAACATGACCGCGTTTATGTCTAAAAATAGAAACTCGAAACCCGGAAGAAAATCATCATCACAGATTAAGTTTAGCTCAGCATTAAATCGTATGTTGATCATCAGTCACTTTTTGGTATGGTGAATAGATGTATGGTGAAAAGATGTTCATTTTTTTAATTTGTTTTACGCTCCATTTTAGGGGAGAGATTATTTTGATATTTATTTAGGGGGAGGGGGGAGGGGGGTCATTAGGAAAACACTTTGTCTGTTTTGAATATTGTTTAAGAATAGCGAAATAATTTAAAAAAAAAACCCACATTCATAGAATGTAATGTATTCCAAATAATTATGACGTCTTGAAAGGCTATTATGTTTTTTGTTACGCCTTTCAGACTAGGCGTAACAGAAAAATAATAAATTAGCCTTTCAAGACGACATCACTAGACTAAATGTAATGTAAAAAGGAAACTACTGGAAAGAAAACGTCAATTCATAGTTTGACGTAATACATAATCAAAGGTATTGTATATGTGGTTATGTTCTGCAGTGGCGAATCCAGGGGGGGGGAGGGGGGGGGAGGGGGGGTTCTAGTAGAGATGCACATGTTCAATGTTCAATATGAGTGGATTTTTTTTACTTTAATTTTTATTTCAAACATACGTGAAACTAGTGTTAACTTAATCATACAAACAAATAATTGCTATATGATATACACACAAAACCTTTTCGTTTTTATTTATTTATGTTTTTTTCAGCAGGGGCGGATCCAGCCATTTTAAAAAGGGGGGGGTTCCTAACCCAGGACAAAGGGGGGGGGTTCCAATTAAATGCATTGATCGTCCAAAAAAAAGGGGGGTTCCAGCCCCCGGAACCCCCCCCCCCCCCCCTCTGGATCCGCGCCTGTTCAGGTATGAGGCTGTAAACCCTTTCTTATTGTATCATTTTCGAGTCTCGTATTGATGTGTCTTAGTTTCTATGATTGTATTTATTACATTACCCTGGAAAACGTTCAATGTTAATGTCTATTTGAAAATAAATATTATCTATTAATGTCGCACTGTGCACATGTTCCTTATTCCAACTTTATCGACTGCATTGAACAAATGTATACTGAAAAGGCCAATAAAATGAAGGGGAAATTAGTAGTGCATGTTTTTAATGGATGATAATAATAATAATGATACTTATTTCCGTTTTGTAGGAAAGTTTACTCAGATCACTGCAGATTGGCCTGGATCAGTTCACGATTCTCATATTTTTAAGACTTCATCAATCTGCAAACACCTTGAGGATAACCACAAAGGCCTTGTAGATGGTGTTCTGCTTGGTGACAGCGGTTACATGTGTCGTCCATTCTTATTGACCCCTTACAACAACCCACAGGAACCACACCAAGAAAGATTTAATGGTAGTCATGTCTCAACAAGATCTCTTATCGAGAGAACCTTTGGAGTCTGGAAAGGGAGATTTCATGTTCTTCACTCAGAGGTATTGTATTCTGTCTTCTAGTTTTTCATTTTAAAATGCAATGTGCAACACATGTCCTTTGGTGTCAGTGTATTGGTATTGAATGAATGTTATTATGAATGATGTTTCTTGTTCTGTATATAAACTAACAGCCACAGGCTAACATACTGCCTTCAACAATGAATAAAGCCAATATTCCATACTCAGCTATAAAAAGCCCCGAAACTGGTCTTTGGGGGGAGGGGACTTTTGTTGCTTGATAATTCGGTGTGAGTCAAGACTCAATGTTGAAGGACGTATGCTTAACCTAGAATTGCTTACTTTAACTATACATTGTATCTTGGGTTTAGCGTTCACACTCTTATGTCATCTACTTATTCATATTAATAAAAAGAAATTACATGGCCTACCTATTGTAGGAATTGTAAACTTTTTTCGTTCTGAACATACATGAAATATTCGCCATTGAACTTAAAGCGAACAACCATCATACAAACATTTTTTATAAATCTGCACTCACCTTGTCTTTATACACAAGGCGCAATGAATAGCATATATCCGTATTTTCTAACTAATTTTATTCGTTCTGGGATAGTCACATGTTAAACTATACTATATATAAAAAGCCTTTTTTTGAACTATGTCAGATGATGGAGAGGTCGAAACTTACTCAAATTTAAAAATCATGTAACACTAAACACTATTTTCTTCTATTATTTTGTAGATCAGAATGAAGCCAGATAAGGTGTGTCGCGTAATAGGTGCATGTGCTGTACTTCACAATATAGCTGTTTTGAGGAAAGATCCACTTGATGAGACACCATGCAACAATCCACCACCTGTTCCAGTGAATGCATACAATGGACCTCAAGATGGAAAAAGTGTCAGGGACTACATCGCAAGATCATTCTTTTGACCCATATATTTGACAACTTTATATTTCATTCAAAATGAATTCAAAAAGAAATTATAAAACTTAATAAGCATATTTAATATACATTTAACATCCAACAGACTTTTTCTGGTCAATGAAACAGTCATTTAGTGTACTTGAAAATAAAATATTTTCTCTTATTGAAATATTCATGAATGCGTTCTACTGATGGACATTTACACGATCAACAACCACAAATGTTGTAAAAATTTTAAGACTGCATTTTTTTTTTTATCATTTTTGACAAATTGATATTGTGATGATTGAATAATATACAGTATAATTTTAAAAGTTTTGATTGTAAATCAGTAAAAATTTACTTTAACTGTTGGTGATGCATTGCAGAAAATGTTTCTTCTTAAATGCAGACATTTCTCACAAAATTTAAATGTGAATATATTAAAATAGTATAACAATTTAGAACAATCAAATCACAGTCTTTTTTTAACAGCAGCTTATATATTCAGCAAGCTTCCTAGAAGCAACTGATTAACAGATGGTGAAACCGGAATAGATGGATTCCGTTTCATATATTTCAATAAATCAATTTGCAAGTCTTATCTTTCAATTTCTTTGTCTTGCTTTACCAATTCCTTCTCATACATTTTACACTGCATATCAAAAACATCTTCCTGCGTTTTCCGTCTTTTCGTCGGTTGTTTGTTGCCTCCTTTCCTGTTACAAAATAGTCAAATATAAATTTTACCTCACTTTCCCATGAATCATTATTGGTAATTTTGGTGTTTGATAACTTTTTTATATGTAAGCATTTTCACATGTTTACTGTTTTACTCAATGTATGTTTAATACTTCAGTTTTATGTCATTTAGGCTTTTCACTTCAATTTTGAGAATACTATTTTGTTATCATTCAAGATAATGCCTTTGACACAATCAGTTGTCGATGTTTCTGTAAATATGCTAGGAAGGAAAATATACTTGATTGAATTTTTACATAATTTTGTCTGTTTTTATTTGATAACAGTCTTTTTTTGTATTTTCCAGTGGTGTCTTATTGTTTTTTTCAATAACCAAAGTTAAAATATAGAAAAAATATGTAATGAAATATAAAAGCACGTTTACTTTGTTCAATATTGAATGATTGTAAGTATTCATACATTTGAAGCTACCATAAACGGATGGACAGCACACTCTAAAGGGGTACTTCTCATTATTTGATTTATAAATAATTTACAATCATTTACCTTGCAATGCTAATACCGGATGGACCTGGTGTCTGGAATAATGCAGATGTCTTGGATACAGCAGAATGAGGACATGATGAACGGGAAATAGATATCAGGGATGCAGATGTAATAGATAGTGACTCTAAAACGTCGTATTTAAACTCTGTGTTCCCTGATCTTGTGGTGATTGTGCAAATGACAAGTCCAAGGCGGGTTCATAATCGTCTGAATCTGAATCATATTCTGTTATTTTTTCAACTGGATCTTCATCTATAAAAAAGACATTGAATGTAACCAAAATTGTCAATCCTTGTTTTAAGTGATAATTAACTAGATATACTAATATGATATCAATAGCATACTGCATACGGTGCCAAACAATTGTCTCTTATTGCTTTTGTTTTTTGTTTGGTGTCTGTCTTGGGTTTTTTTTTATATATATACTTTTCGCATAATGTCAAAAATATATAAAAAAACAAGGGTTATAATTGCCAATGAAATCTAAACCCAACCAGAGCATACAGCGACGAATGACATCCACTCCAGCATAGACTCATTTCAACTGACGAACCTTATTTCCATGGTTCGCTGGAATATGTTATTATTTTGTTGGACATCTACATTTATATTTTAAGTACACGTATTAAACAAGGACGTTTCATTTAAAATTGACACGCTAAAATAATGTACCGTTCCTTATTTGTCAATGAAGCGGAATGTGATTCAGGTGGAAGAAATGATGAACGATTGGTATCAGGTATATTGGTTAATTTCGTGGACTTTAACTAGTCTACAATTCTAGTGTTGTACCTTTTTTGTCTGAGTGATGCACAATAAATGAAATTGTATCATGCACCATTGTTGGGACATCTATTACTGAAAATTTATTTCCTGGTATGTAGACAAAAAAGAAGTCAATGCATCTCTTTCCTCTTCTGTGATGCCTTTTGTGGTGTCTACATAATTGTTTAAGATACTGTCTCCTACTTTTGGCAATGCTATATTTGGACTGTAATTCTGTAGAAATTGGTGAATTTCTACACTCATGTCTTTTGCTTTTTCAAGGAGTGATTTAATTTCTTTACCTCAAGCAAATATTTTTGTATATTAGCCTGCATATGCCTGGGAAACCTAAGCCTTACAGTTGAAACGATTTTATAATAAATAGAAATGTAATTAAGCACCCACAAGATCGTACCATTAAGGGGAGCTCCCAAAGAAATCAAATTGATGTCCCCGCACGAAAATCGTTTCTAATTCTTTTTATTAGATTGGAATTGTTTTAAAAATCACAGACATCCCTCCCTCACATACACACACACAGAGCCAAAATTGAAGTTGTCCCCCTTTTTTGACGATCAATGCATTTTAAATGAGACATATAGTTGGAACCCCCATTTTTGGGCGATTTCTGCCCTTGAATTGGGACATATATTTGGAACCTCTCCTATTTGGACGATCTATGCACTTGAATGAGGACATATAGTTGGAACGCCACTCCTTAACCCTTATCCTGGGTTGGGACCCTCCTTTGTTGGACTATCAATACACTTGAATGAGACCATATAATTGGAACCACCTTTTTTGGACAATCTATGCACTAGGATGGGAACATGATAAACTCCCCTACTTATTCCGGGTAAGGACCCCCTTTTTTGACGATCAATGCACCGATTTTCATATTTAGTGTTGAAAACTGTCATTGATTTTTATAAGGACTGAATAAGTCATTAGGGCATTCAATGATTGCCAGGACTTGATATTTTAACTTAAAAGAATATGACTCCTTCAGGTTTCAGTCACAAAATTGAGTAAGGTGTTCTATAAAGGATCACACAAAGTTTTTGATTAAACCATTCAAAAATGTAATTCAAGATGAATGATCAAATGATGATTTTAATTTATACAAATTAAATGATTACATAATTATGAAAAATATTGTGATTTTAAGTCTACTGTACTCAACAAATTAAAACAAAACAAATATTAAACAAATTTGAATAAGATCTGAGAAGAAGATATATTTAGTCAGATCAACATCATCATGATCAAGGATTTGTATAGTAAGTACTATACAAATCCTTGGTCAGATTTAGTGAATTTAAAACTGGTTGATGTGAATGCTTATGCAAAGGGTATTCATGAATAACAGAATAATAAATTGTTTAAAATTTAGCTTATACTCAATTTTAATTGACAAATATTATTTCAATTAAAAAAGTTTAATGCAATGCAAATATTTAACCTATTTTGAAATTGGTCTGTAAATCCCATTGAGACCCTTAGAAAATTGTATAGTGACACAGTTTACCAGACATGTTAAATCAAAGATTGCAAATCAGTACCAAAATATTATAAACAAATAAAGAAAAAAGGAATGCTTTACGGTGCAACAATCAGGACAATTGTTTTAATTCAAATTTAAAACGGAATTAATATTATAGTAGTAAATTAGTAATTTGTAGAAAACTCCTTAATGAACCTCACCATAAATCTCTAAATGAATTTAATTAAAAATAAGGAGTTTATGTTATGATATAAATCCACATTGTTGAAATCATATCATTCATATTCGTAAGACAGATGTTCAACCAGAAAGTTTTTGTTATTTTTTTATCAAATATTCAAGAAAATCAGAGATTATATGAAAACGAAACAAGCACCTGTACACGATGGTGGTGTGTAAATTATATGGCATGCTCAAAGCAAGTGCGTTTTTTACGATGACAGAGCTGACAGAATTTGTCAAAATGTAAGTCGTGGTTAGAAGTGATAGAGAAACAACATGAAAAACGATTGATGTTGACTTAAATTGATAACACAATGAATGAAGCGATTTACCCAAATCGGCATAATTACGCTCGCATATTTGAGAGGTGAAGGTCGTTTACCGTTAAAAATGTAAACAAACAGACGACGAGTGTTTTGTTGGGGATTTTGCTTTATTTGTTTGATAGAATAGAAATATTTAATCAGAATAAAAAACTGTGCATATTTTGTAGTCAAACATACTCGATATATCTGTCTCTACACCACTTCCAATGCCTTTGAAAGAGGCGCTATCTTTGCAGAGGTCAATGATGTTTGAAATAGCAATGCTCACTTCCTTTGGCTTTGGGCCTCCCCCAGTCTTAACAGACTCTCTCCTATTGTCTGAAAATACTCTCTTTGCAGTTAGTCCATTTGTCTTTTACCTTTTTGGCAGTTCTGATTGCAACTTCCAAGGCACTTGTCTGCTGAGCAATGGTTTGCCAAATTTGTGCTTTTTTTTTTGTTTGTTATGGTGTTTGTTTGTTTGGAATTTATTATATCATAGTGTATTTCAACCAAATTTTGAACTTTCAATTCCTCATCCTTGCTGAAGTTAGGTTTTTTTTGGTCTTTTTTTGTCTGAGGTGACTGATTCAGCAATATTGATTTCTTGGTGCCAGGAAATAATACATAAGAATAATGCATTGTGGGAATATAAATCCTCAGTTAAATATAACCCTTGGTTAAAAAAAATTTAACCGACGGTTACATAACCAAGGGTTAAAATCATGTTGTACAACAAAATTTTAACCCTTGGTTATGCAACCGTCGGTTAAATGATTTAACCCTGGGTTATATTTAACAGAGGGTTAAATGTAACCAAGTGATGAACAACTGGGTCCTGTTTGTTTATATATTGTTTCCATTCACTCAAAAGTAAAAGTATAAATTAGTGTGCATCAGTTCTTATTACATCTAGTTTTTGTCTGGACATCTTGATTAAATTAAAATTGACAATTTTAGCTTGTTTCCAAATGAAAAGAAAGTGCAGCATTAGAATCACTGGTGTACATGTACATGTAAGCGTGGATATCCTGCAAAAAGAACTGGTATCAAAGTAAGTTCATATGAAGCATTGCAGTTAATTTAAATAGTTTAATTTTATCTATTTAAAACTTCTCAAGTGTAATTGTAAATGTTTACTGTTGTTTATTTTTCTGTCTTTCTGATGTCAAGTATATATGCATCAAGGAATCCTTACCTGTCTCCTCTGCTTCTGCTGCACAGGCATGATATGTGAGAAGCTCAAATAGTTCAAGCATTTGCATCACATACCTTATATTATGAAATGTATTTTTAACATGTTCAAAAGTTGTTTTCGTCTTTAATATACATAAAGTATTTGCCACTGGACATTAAAATAAGCTCGCCAAATCTATAAATTAATCTTTTTGCATTATTGGAAAGAGTTTTCAAACATGTATCAATTTGATAATTTTATTGTAAATGTAAAGTATTTTTTAAGAACTAGGATACAGATATAAGGAGATGTGGTATGATTCTCAATGTGTGAACTGTCAATTAAAAAAAAACATGATGAAGATTAATTATTTACTGGTCACTGTACAGCAATGAACAATAATCAAAATCCATACCATAAATTAACCTTCCCAGAGCTCCAGATAAGAATTCACAAATTGGGGTTTTTACCCACCATTTTCTTATGTAATTGGGTGATTAAGTTTTTATACGACCGCAAAATTTGAAAAATTTTTCGTCGTATATTGCTATCACGTTGGCGTCGTCGTCGTCGTCGTCGTCGTCGTCGTCGTCGTCCGAATACTTTTAGTTTTCGCACTCTAACTTTAGTAAAAGTGAATAGAAATCTATGAAATTTTAACACAAGGTTTATGACCACAAAAGGAAGGTTGGGATTGATTTTGGGAGTTTTGGTCCCAACATTTTAGGAATTAGGGGCCAAAAAGGGCCCAAATAAGCATTTTCTTGGTTTTCGCACTATAACTTTAGTTTAAGTTAATAGAAATCTATGAAATTTTGACACAAGGTTTATGACCAAAAAAGAAAGGTTGGGATTGATTTTGGGAGTTTTGGGTCCAACAGTTTAGGAATTGGGGGCCAAAAAAGGGCCCAAATAAGCATTATTCTTGGTTTTCGCACAATAACTTTAGTTTAAGTAAATAGAAATCAATGAAATTTAAACACAATGTTTATGACCACAAAAGGAAGGTTGGTATCGATTTTGGGAGTTTAGGTCCCAACAGTTTAGGAATTAGGGGCCAAAAAGGGACCCAAATAAGCATTTTTCTTGGTTTTCGCACCATAACTTTAGTTTAAGTAAATAGAAATCAATGAAATTTAAACACAATGTTTATGACCACAAAAGGAAGGTTGGTATCGATTTTGGGAGTTTAGGTCCCAACAGTTTAGGAATTAGGGGCCAAAAAGGGACCCAAATAAGCATTTTTCTTGGTTTTCGCACCATAACTTTAGTATTAGTAAATAGAAATCTTTGAAATTTAAACACAAGGTTTATGACCATAAAAGGGAGGTTGGTATTGATTTTGGGAGTTTTGGTC